>NC_087202.1:3358796-3363796 GCF_015104395.2 Macrobrachium nipponense | reverse complement strand
CCCACTGGTAAGGAAGCACTTATCACTTACAATCCCCTTGGGTTTAAGTTATGCTCACGGTTTGGTGAATGTCAAACGAATGACTTCTTAACATTTCTGAATATGAAATATGCTCCGGTGTGCGCGACACAATTCTGGTTCAACACGATTATGGTACACAGTAATGCACTTCGACACACACACACACACACACAGAAAGAGAGAGAGAGAGAGAGAGAGAGAGAGAGAAGAGAGAGAGAGAGAGAAACACGTTTATGGTACATCATAAGGAACTTCGACAGAGCAAAAAAAAAAATAAATAAATAAATAAATAAAAATAAAATAAAAAACGACTATGGCACATCTTAAGGCACTTCTAGAAAGCTAAACACACACACACACACACACTCCCTGATATTTCTCGTTTCTTCCTCACTCGGCCAGTAGGAGGTTTCCATCGACCGTCACGTAGGGATTCCGGGAGCTTCCTATTCCGTCCCACCAACAAATGTACTTTCTCCTCTGCTGCCTGAATGTCAATACCCCGTTTAGAAAGAGAGGAGAGGAAGTACACTCGCGCCTTTGATATTTCTCCATTTTCGGCGCTAAGGAAATCACTGGCGACCTCAGACCCCAATGTACACACGGGGCACGTATACTCCCCTCATTGGGTATTCCATGCCATGGTACACTTCCGGCCATTCTTCGGCAACGGGACTCTGCTGCCCCTCTTCGTTGTTTTTTGTTTTTTCTGATTCGTTCGTAAGTCAGTCTGTTTTTCGTAGTTATAATTTTCCCTTTTCCTTTGGGTCGAAATCAAAGGGATTCATTTTACCATTTTAAACCATTCAGGGATATAAGATGGAATGTATAAAATTTATATAAACGATGAAACACATTTGTCTATTCAGGCACTTATACTTTTATTTATACTCACACACAGCATATAGTACACACACATATATATATATATATATATTATATTATATATATATATATATATATATATATTATATATTTAACATATATATATATATATATATATATATATATATAGATATATATATATATATATATATATATATATATATATATGTGTGTGTGTGTGTGTGTGTGTGTGTGTGTGTATTAAAACGGTATACGGAAACACGCTTCCACGAAGTTTGAACTTCTCAACATTGAATGATTCAACTACACGATTCGCAATGTCATACCAAGACTTGATCACACCGGAAATAAAACATCTAAAATACTTTCAGAGAATGCATGGCTGACTTATAGTATCAACTGCATCTCCATTGCTATGTGGTGGGTAGTATAATCTTGTAATACCACAACACAAAAGTTGTCCAAAATATTTATAACAACTTTTTAAAAGCATTTCCAGTGAGATAATTGCACGACGGGACTAGAGAGGACGAACAAGATCAGGGAATAGGAAATTAAACTGAAATAGACTTTTTATGTAACAAATTTGGACGCAGCCAGCTGCTGAAGATTAAACGCTAAAATAATAATATGCAAGCTAGGGAAGTGTAAAATATTAACAGTCCTTCAGTTTAGATGTGGCTCCAAAATTATTGAGGATTTCTTTCTATGTCAATTTTGGCAAAACAGAAACAGAGTCAATTTGGATATTTGCTATAAAACTGATATATCTGCCCTTCTGGAAAATATATAAGAATCATAATTATTTTTGGAAACTCTTTGCGAGATATGAAAAGTCAAGGACAGGAGCAAAGTAATTAAATCTGAGTCTACAAAAGATTTTCGATTTTGGGTATAAAAAATGAATTTGTAATCAAGAGACACGAGGGGTTTTAAACGAGTTGAAATCAGTTGTGGAAAAACTGCAATCAGAACATTCCAGTTGGGGGCTTGATCGAATAAGTCCCAGACTCGAGAGCAATCAACACACTGAGTCTTGTTAGGGTTTGACTTCATCCAACTTAATTAGCACCGATTTAAGATAAATCTTTCAGACCTGTAGAAACCAGAGGGTTGTTCTCAGGAAATTGGATGCATTCAAAGATTGCAACATCGTCTGCATGAGCATCTATAGTAGATTTACATCAACAATCCATTTGATGTCTAGGCCAGTCCCTTACGACGCTCCTGATTGGCTGTTGATAAGCCAATCACAGAGCTGGAATCTCTCAGTCTCTCGAGAGAGTTCACATAGGCAGGACGTATGTTCCACCCCTCCCGAGGGATAGTTTTGAAAGACATGAGAGGTCGAGCATACATCTTGCCTATGTGAACTCTCTCGAGAGAGACAGAGAGTCTCCAGCCCTGTGATTGGCTTATCAACAGCCAATCAGGTGCGTCGTAAGGGACTAGCCTAGACACCAGGTGCACGGTTGATGTGAATCTACTATAGCACGTATGTAAGGCTAAACCACATGTTATTTGTATATAGCATAAACATGTAAAAAATACTTTGCTGTACAGTGTCTAATCAAGGCCAACGAAAATGTTTCTATCTTTCGGTGGTCCCGGTATAATGCTGTAGGAGTCGCCGCCCATGAAAATCTAACCACGGTCCGGTGGTGGCCTGGCCTTTATCGTTGTCAGACGCAAGATTATAGCTAATGTTAACCTTAAATAAAATAAAAACTACTGAAACTAGAGGGCTGCAATTTGGGATGTTTGATGACGGGTAAGTGAATGATCAACATACCAATTTGCAGCCCTCTAACCTCTGTTGTTTTTTAAGATCTAAGGGCGGACAGAAAAAAGTGCAGACGGAGAGAAAAAGCGGGCGCAATAGTTTTATTTTCACAAAACAAAAATTAATTAGAAGAATATGTTACCTCTAGAAACATCTCAAAAAACATTGCTACATTCACCGATATATATATATATATATATATATATATATATATATATATATATATATATATAATATATTTCTTATATCCAAGCACGAACATCTTTTGAAGATTCAAATTCAATTGTTATGCTTCAGTGCCTGTCTGTTCTTAAGCCATGTAAAATTTCCAAAAATAATTGCAATCGTGGTATTTTGTCCACAAGGCCGGATACATCTTTTTTATAACCTTTATAAATTCAAAGAAATGAGGAGAGCAATTCGTATTTGGCGCACAATATGATAATAGATTTCCCCTTGAGTGGAAAACATAACTGATAGTGATTATAAATTTGTGGATATAATGCTCATTTTTGCTCCACAGCCACACGTCGGCACAGAGAGAGAGAGAGAGAGAGAGAGAGAGAGAGAGAGAGAGAGAGAGAGAGAGAGAGAGTAGACGAAAACGAAGGCACTAGCATTACTACTCTCATTTACCAATTACCAACAGAATAAATCTAGGGGCAAAAGTTCCATCTCAACAACTGACCATCACGCCGGCACAGAGAGAGAGAGAGAGAGAGAGGAGAGAGAGAGAGGAGAGAGAGAGATAGGATACGAAAACAGAAGGAACTTAGCATTACTGCTCTCATTCACCAACAAAATTAATCTAGGGGCAAAAATCATCTCAAAAACTGACCACCAAACTGACTTAGAAAAAGGACAAACTTAGTGGCGTGAATTGCAAAGATGCAAACGATAGGATTTGATGAAAAGTCTGAAGTGTTAGGAATTTACAGCATAAACACTGTAAAGAATAAGAATTTAAAGGGCTGAAGAGTCTTGTCTGGAAACGTTAGGTAAAAAATTATTCTTGAGTGGCAGCCATCTCCTGGCGGCAGGTTATCACGAAAATTAAGAAGGGTGGGAATTTAAGCTTAGGAAGGGAAGCTATATCGCAGTTTACGACGAAAAGAATGAAGAGGAAAAAAATAGTTACAAAACTTCTCAAGTTTGTTGTCTCAAGATAATTCATCTTCAACATAAAAAAGCAAATCGATAAAGTGACCTTATTACCCTGTTTCTTTTTGTTTGTATGGTGTTTTTACGTTGCATGGAACCAGCGGTTATTCAGCAACGGGACCAACGGTTTTAAATACGTGCCCTAGAATCGAACTCGCGGCCACCGAGGTGGGAGGACAACGCCATACCGACCACGCCGCTGAGGTGACCTGATTACAATATTACATCTTCTCACTCGCTGACTCATTCGTCACTCGTGAATTATAAGGGCCTTTGCATGATTTTCAATACGCATTATAAAATATATTACCAATTTTTCGTCTTTATGTGACTTATTTTAGCACACTAAATTACGGTTCAGTCAACATTACAAGATCCTGTGATAACATCTGCATCTTTACGTGGTTGTCGATCTATGAAGCAACTCAGTTGTGGAAGAGACGATCTAGATTTCAGTTGTTTAAGAGATCGATAAACAACAGATCATTCGTATTTAAAATTATGCAAAGATCTAAGAATTCCTGACTGACGGATGAGTCAGCGAGAAGATGTATAATATTGTAATAAGGACAATATTCAATTTACCTTTTATTGTTCAAGACGAAATTATACACAATTTACCTTTTATTGTTCAAGACAAAATTATCACGAGATACCAGAGGTTTCAGAATTTATGTAACAGTATTATTTTTTGGGGTGGGGGGAAAGGGGGGAGGGGGGGCGCTTAAATTCCCCCCCTCTTAATTTTCGTAATAACCTGCCACCTGGAGATGGCTTCCACTTAGGAATGTATCCTTTCTAATTGAAAACTCCGATTTCATTAACCAAAAAAATATACCTTTTTCCTTTCTGAAGGTCTCAGCTGAAACTATAGTAGATTCACATCACCCGTGCATCTGATGTCTAGGTCCCTCCCTTATGACGCTCCTGATTGGTATTTGATAAGCCAATCACAGGCCTGGAAACTCTCAGTCTCTTTCGAGAGTTCACATAGGCAGGATGTGTGTTCCACCTCTCTTGATCGTTACTAGGTCTTTCAAAAGTATCCTCAGGAGAGGTGAACATACGTCCTACCTATGTGAGCTCTCTCGAGAGACTGAGAGCTTCCAGCCTTGTGATTGGCTTATCAACAGCCAATCAGGAGCGTCGTAAGGGACGAGCCTAGACATGAGATGCACGGGTGAAGTGA
>NC_087202.1:3352584-3358296 GCF_015104395.2 Macrobrachium nipponense | reverse complement strand
ACTGGGTGGTTTTTATAGTGTGGGGTTCCGGGTTGCATACTGCCTCCTAGGAGTCCATCACTTTTCTCACTATGTGTGCCGTTTCTAGGAGCACACTCTTCTACATGAATCCTGGAGCTACTTCGGCATCTAGTTTTTCCAGGTTCATTTTCAGGGATCTTGGGATCGTGCCTCCTAATGTCCCTATGATGGGGTACAATTTCCACTGGCTATCCCATATCCTTCTTATTTCTATTTTCAGGTCTTGATACTTATCAATTTTTTCTCTTTTCTTCCTTACCTACTCTGGTCTCCAATCCCATGGTATTGCGACATCAAGTGAGATGATCCTTTCTTCTTGATTTTGTCAGTCAACATCACGTCTGGTCTATTGCAGGCGATCACCCCTATCTGTTTTTATACCACAGTCCCAGAGGATCTTTGATCGTTTTCTATCACTCCTTCAGGGTGGTTTTCGTACCTCTTATTACTCGCATAATATACAGTTTGTGAATTGTGTTTCTTGGAAACTGACTCACTTTAATAGATTGACTTCTCCCGCTCTTCAAATATTACTCTTATATGTCCTGGAAATGTTGGTATACGAGTGATTTATCCAATAGCATGTAAAGAAACTTTTATGAATAATGAATGCAGTGATTCCATTCAGTAAAAAAAAAATAAAAAAAAAATAAATAAATGAAATTCCTTGCACCCGACATTGAAAAGGACATGCCCTATTATCTTCAGTATTCAAGAAATATGTATAAATGACAGAGCGGTGTAATCTAGCATACAATTCCCGCAGGGGGGTAGTGCCGTCAGTGGACCTCATGCGGTGCACTGTAGGCATTACTTAAGGTTCCTTAGAGCTGCCTTTGCCCCTACGTAGCTGCGACCGCTTTCGTTCATTTTACTGTACCTCTTTTCATATTCTATTCTTCATCTTACTTTCCACCCTCACCTAACACATTGTTTCATAGTGCAACTGCTTTGAGGTTTTCCTCCTGTTACACCTTTCAAACCTTTTACTGTCAATTTCCGCCTTTTTAGCCTAAATTTTATATTCAACTCGTCAATTGAACTCTAGCATATATTTCTCTGTGAAACGATTCTGGCAGCTTAAAAAAAAAGAGCTATTTTCATGGTCTATCATGTATTTAAACATTTATATTTTTGTGGGTTTCGACCCTAGGCACATAGAAAGACAAGAAAAATAAACCACTGAGAAGTGTATATTTCAGATACTGTACAGAATCTCTACTATTTCAACGTTGGTATTTTAATTCCCAATTTGCCAACTCTGACCGCAAAACTCTGTAATTCCCTCGTCAATTGGAATCCGTTGATTAAAATACTTTCAGCTGATTTTATTGCTACGGAGTTTTTTTCTCTCTCTAGTTCTCCTTTGAAGCAGCGCTTGAGGTTTTAGGATTTTTTCGTCTCTGATGGTAACTGCCGAAAGTTTCAATGGCTCTCAGTTGAAATTATTATTATTATTATTATTATTATTATTATTATTATTATTATTATTATTATTATTATTCAAAAAGATGGTCAGAAGCCATTTGAGAAACTATGATGTTCATTCTTAATATTATTAACCCTTAAACGCCGGAGCGGTAAATAAAAAAATGACTCCCGTATGCCGGAGGGGTTTGAGAGTGAGCGCGTAAGCGGAAAAAATATTTTTTTTCAAAAAATCACAGCGCGCTTAGTTTTCAAGATTAAGAGTTCATTTTTGGCTCCTTTTTTTGTCATTGCTTGAAGTTTAGTATGCAACCATCAGAAATGAAACAAAAAAATTATCATTATCATATATAAATAATGCGATATATGATAGCGCAAAAACGAAATTTCATATATAATTGTATTCAAATCGCGCTGTGCGCAAAACGGTTGAAGGTAACAAGTTACTTTTTTTTTCGTTGTAATGTGCACTAAATTGCGATCATTTGATATATAACACTTGTAAAACGATAAAAGCAACACAGAGAAAATATTATCACAAAATAATGCATGAATTCGTACGCGCTTACGTAAACACATATTTTTTTCAAAAATTCACCATAAATCTAAATATTGTCCTAGAGACTTCAATATGTTTCAGAATGAAGACAAAAAAATGATTGAATATTACTATACTGTAAGAATATTAGCTTACAAATGCAGTTTTCGACCATATCTGACGAACTAATTTGACCGAATGTCGAATTTTTTATATATATATTTTTTATATGCAATTATTTCGGAAATAAGAAAAGCTACAACTTTCAAATATTTTTCGTTTTATTCTACATGAAATTGCGCACATTTTCATATATAAACTCTATGAAATGCCTATATGAAACGGAGCAAATATTCCGAGAATGGGACTTACGCATTTCGGAGATTTGTGGCGGAGAATCCGCGCGCGGAGGGAAGAAAAGTTTTTTTTTAAAAATTCACCATAAATTTAATATTGTGCTAGAGACTTCGAATTTGTTTCACGATGAAGATAAATGACTGAATATTACTAGACTGTAAGAGTTTTATCTTACAATTGCGTTTTTCGACCATTTCGGTAGAGTCAAATTTGACCGAACGTGGTTTTTTTTCTATTTATCGTGATTTATATGCAAATATTTCGAAATGAGAATAGCTACAACCTTCAACTATTTATTGTTGTATTATACATGAAATTGCGCACATTTTCATATATAAAACGTTATGTAACGGCTAATTTAAATGTGCAAACATTACCACAATCGCACGTATGATTTTTTCGGAAGAGTTACCGCGCGGACGTAAAGAAAATGTTATTTTTTTCATAAATTCACCATAAATCGAAAATATTGTGCTAGAGACTTCCAATTTGTTGCAAAATGAAGGTAAATGCTGAATATTACTAGAATATAGGCGTTTTAGCTTACAATTGCGTTTTTTGACCATTTCGGTAGAGTCAAATTGACCGAAGGTTGAAAATTTGTCACTTATCATTTTTTATATGAAAATATTTCAAATTGATAAAAGCTACAACCATGGGTTGTTTTTGTTTTTAGTTGTATTGTGCATGAAATTGCGCACATTTTCATATATAAAACTTTATGTAACGGCTAATTTAAAATGGTGCAAACATTACCACAATCGCATGTATGATTATTTTCGGAGAGTTCGCGCGGACGTAAGGAAAAAGTTTTTTCATAAAATTCACCCATAAATCGAAATATTGTGCTAGAGACTTCCAATTAGTTGCAAAATTAAGGTAAATGATTGAATATTACTAAAATATGAGTTTTAGCTTACAATTGCGTTTTTCGACCATTTCGATAGAGTCAAAGTTGACCGAAGGTTGAAATTTTGGCACTTATCGTTATTTATATGAAAATATCTAAAACTGATAAAAGCTACAATCATGAGTATTTTTTGTTGTATTCTACATAAAATGCGCACATTTTCATATATAATACTCTATGTAACGGCTAATTTGAAATGGTACAAAAATTATGTCAAAGTGACGAAATAATTTCAGAGATGTGTCACAGATATTTTTTAGTGCGACAAGAAAGAAATTCGCGCTTGCGCGCCTGCGTAACGATTGTAAACAAAACAAAACACCTTGATCCGTGAACTCCCAGCATCCCCCAAGGCGCGTGATTCAAGAGTTTTCGGCTGGTAGGCCTAAAAGTATTTTTCCGCGAATTTTTAAAAAAACTTTTGTATGTCGACGTAAAATACGTCCAGTCGGCACCCGAGAGACAAAAAATGTCGACGTAAAATACGTCCAGTCGGCGTTTAAGGGTTAAGATGTTTTCAGTTATTTTTTTTCATACGGATGACCTCTTAACTTTAATTTCTTACTCAGTTTGATCTACGACAGATACAAGTGTATGTAATTTATATTTTTGATTTTTGTGGTTATAGGACAATCACACTGCGTTATAAAAAGCATGAAGTTATACCGTACTATAGTAAAGTCACTTCACCCGTGCATCTCATGTCTAGGCTCGTCCATTTACGACGCTCCTGATTGGCTGTTGATAAGCCAATCACAAGGCTGGAAGCTCTCAGTCTCTCGAGAGAGTTCACGTAAGCAGTATCCTGAGGGATACTTTTGAAAGACCTATCGCTCAGGAGAGGTGGAACACACATCCTGCCTATGTGAACTCTCGAAAGAGACTGAGAGTTTCCAGCCCTGTGATTGGCTTATCAAATGCCAACCAGGAGCGTCATAAGGGAGGGACCTACACATCAGATGCACGGGTGATGTGAATCTACTATAATTTTAGCTTGAGACCTTCAGAAAGGAAAAAGGTATAATTATTTTGATTTTGGTTAATGAAATCGGAGTTTGCAATTAGAAAGGTTATTTCTTAAATGGCAGCTATCTCCAGGTTGAAGTTATTACGGAAATTAGAGGGGTGGAAATTTAAGAGCCCCCCCCCCCCCTCCCCCCCCCCCCCCCCCAAAAAAAAAAGGACAAAAAAAAAGGGTGTTACATAAGTTCTGAAATTAGTATCTCATGATAATTTCATCTTGAAACAGTAAAAGGTAAATTGTTTATATAATTTCATCTGAACAATAAAAGGTAAATTGAATATCGTCCTTATTACAATATTACATCTTCTCGCTGACACCCATCCGTCAGTCAGGAATTTTTAGATCTTTGCATAATTTGAAATACGAATGATTTGTTGTTTATCGATCTCTTAAACAACTGAAATCTAGATCGTCTCTTCCACAGTTGAGATGATTCAATGATCGACAACCACGTAAAGATGCAGATGTTATCACAGGTACTTGTAATGTTGACTGAGCGGTAATTTATTGTGCTAAAATAGTCACTTAAGACGAAAATAAGTAATTTATTTTATAATATACGTATTGATTATCATGCAAAGGCCCTTATAATTCACGAGTGAAGGATGAGTCAGCGAGTGAGATGTGATATTGTAATCAGGTCACCTCAGCGGCGTGGTCGGTATGGCGTTGTCCTGCCACCTCGGTGGCAGCGAGTTCGATTCTAGGGCATTCCATTGAGGTGTGAGAGATTTGTATTGATGGTGATAGAGGTTCACTCTCGATGTGGTTCGGAAGTCACGTAAAAAGCCGTTGGTTCCGTTGCTGAATAATCGCTGGTTCCATGCAGCGTAAAAACACCATACAAACAAGCAAAAACAAACGGAGTAATAAGTTCACTTTATCGATTTACTTTTTTTTGTGTTGTTAAAGATGAAGTATATCTTGAGACACCGAACTTAAGAAGTTTTGTAACTCATTTTTTCCCTCCTCATTCTTGTCGTCGTAACTGCGATATAGCTTCCCTTCCTAAGCTTAAATTTCCCACCCTTCTTAATTTTCGTGATAACCTGCCGCCTGGAGATGGCTGCCACTCAAGAATAATTTTTTTACCCAACGTTTCCAGACAAGACTCTTCAGCCCTTTAAACTCTTATCTGACGGTGTTTATGTCTGTAAATTCTGTTCATTATCTGAGAGCTTTGAAAAGTCTTCCTAACACTTCAGTCTATGCGTCAAATCCTATCGTTTGCATCTTTCCTATTCATGCCACTAGATTGATTTCGTTGGTGACTGAGAGTAGTAATGCTAAGTGTCTTCTGTTTTCGTACCCTCCCCTCATCTCTCTCTCTCTCTCCTCTCACTCTCTCTCTCTCTCTGCTCTCTCTCTCTGCCCCTAGATTAATTTTGTCGGTGAATGTGAATAGTAATGCTGGTACATTCTGTTTTCGTCTTC
>NC_087202.1:3342584-3350084 GCF_015104395.2 Macrobrachium nipponense | reverse complement strand
AATAGAAAATGTGTTTTATCGTTTATATAAATTTTATGCATTCCATCTTATATCTGAATGGTTTAAAAATGGTAAAAAGAATCCCTTTGCCTTTCGTACCCAAAGGAAATGGGAAAAAAGTCAACTACGAAAAGCAAAGTTGACTTACGAACGAATCAGAAAAAAAAAAACAACAACGAAGAGAGGCAGCAAAGTCCCGTTGCCGAAGAATGGCCGGAAGTGTACCATGGCATGGCAGGAAATACCCAATGAGGGGAGTATACGTGCCCCGTGTGTACATTGGGGTCTGAGGTCGCCAGTGATTGCCTTCGCGCCGAAATTGAGAAAATATCAAAGGCGCGAGTGTACTTACTCTCCTCCTCTTTCTAAACGGGGTATTGACATTCAGGCAGCAGAGGAGAAAGTACATTTGTTGGTGGGGTCGGAATATGAAGCTTCCGAAATCCCTACGTGACGATCGATGGAAAGCTCCTACTGGCCGAGTGAGGAAGAAACGAGAAATATCAGGAAGAGTATTTTTTTTTTTTTTTTTTTTTTTTGCTCTCTCGAAGTGCCTTATGATGTACCGTAGTCGGTTTTTATTTTATTTTCATTTATTTAGTTATTTTTTATTTTTAAATTTATTAATTTTTTTTTTTTGCTCTGCCGAAGTGCCTTATGATGTAGTACCATAACAGCAGAAGTCAATATCGTCTCGTACCTCTCTGATGCCTCAATGGTGCTAGTGATTACGCCACCGTTGTTTCCTACCCAGACTGCAGTTCGAATCTCAGTAGCTACGAAAGACTTATCACTTTTTTAAATACTTGCAGAAATTCTTTGACAGTTTTACTTTTAACAGAAGGAGTACTGGGTTAGATTTGTGGAAATTTCGGAGCCAAAACAGGTATCACGCTGAGAGTAAATGAGAATATCTGAGAGCCACCAGTTGACAGATTAGTGTTCCTTTTGTAATGGTAAATTTGTGAAATATTGAAAAAAAAATATATATGTCAGATTCCTTCCCAAATTCAGGAGAAGTAGATTCGTTAATAAAATAAACAGAAAAGACAGTGAAAAAGGCATTACGAGAATATTAATGCGATGACATCTTTAATTTTTCGTCTGTATACATTGGATGCGTTGTCCACTATCAACTCTTCGAAGGACTAATGAAAATTTTGAAAATTTTGAAAACAAATGACAATTATTCATAATAGCCTGAGTCTTGAAATTTAGAAACAAATCTACCGTTATGTAAATGTGCACATATTTTTAAGAATAAATCTCTACCAAGAGGTTTTCGGGCAATCTGCTCGATTCCCTTTTCAGTTGAAAAAGGGGAATCGCGCCAGATTCCCGAAAGACATCTGTAGAGGTTTATTCTTATAATACATTTTTGCCATACAAAACTATGGATTTGTATGGAACTAAAAATAATGTAATGGAAGTAGTTGTTACGTTTTTTTTTCCCATCGTATTGTTGTACAGCAGGGGTGGCCAGACTTTTGGACTCTCAGATCTACTCTAAAGACTGAAACTCTTATACGATCTACCATACTACATTATCACATAATATTACGTGGGACAAAAAGAAATAAAAAAGAAAAAAGCCATAATATATTAAAACATGAGTACAAATGTCTCACTTTTGTTTATATATATATATATATATATATATATATATATATATATATATATATATATATATATATATATATATGTGTGTGTGTGTGGTGTGTGTGTGTGTGTGTGTGTGTGTATGTGTGTTTGCTTGTGTTTTTGTTTGTTTATATAGGATTGTGGGGGAACGGTGATCGATCAAAAGAGTGGCTGCGATCGACTGTTAGATCGAGATCGACTGTTGGCTGCCTCTGATGTACAACATGCTGTGATGGAAACTTAAGTCAGTTTGACTTTGCATTCGCTAAAGTATAACGAATTGCGTTTGGAAAAATATCAAAATAAAAAATTCAAAGTCGCGAGTGTCAACTACCTCAACTGGAATAAAAGAAAGCCATTTATCTAAACAGTTGTATCATACCTTCTATTTGTTTTTTGCGAGGATATTTTATATATATTTCGCATTCTATGATTTTCTTCTGTGTCAGCGATAGAGAGCCACAAGGAAACCTCTCTCGACAACTTCTGGCAGCGGAAGAGTTCAGACTTGTTAACTCTCAGAAGTTGAGAAGACAAACAGACTAGATGGAGTTCCACGTTGATCATTATTCGTTTGTGCCTCCTTAATGATTGCGCTGTGACCTGCGTCTGCCTGCAGGGCTAACGAGAGAGATGCAGTTACGCAAATAAAATGAAATAAAAAAAAAGATAAAAAAAAAAATAGATTCGGGCGGGGTGATACTTCAGAGAGAGAGGGAGAGATGAGAGAGGAGATTGAGAGAGAGAGAGAGAGGAGAGAGAGGGGGATTGGGGGGGGGGGAGGGGAGGAAGTGGATGATGGAGATATCATGAGAATAAATTTTGTACCGTTCATAACCCACTTTCTCCTCCTCCCCTCCCACCCAAAAAAATAATTACGTCTGGGAGCTGTCTACCCGCACACACACACACACACACACACACACACAAATAATAAATAAATAAGTAAATAAATAAATCCTGTTTTGGATGGTCCTACAGAAGGAGACACAATGAAATTCTAGATATCTCACAAAGATATGAAGATAAATATTTACATTATAATTGTTTTTATATGTACATATGAATATTATGCATATGCATTAATATTATGGATGTATTTATGCATATGTATTTCCATAGCCGAAGAAGAATGTGTCTTAACAAGTGAGTAAAAATATAATCATTTTTTATATGTATATATGATTATTATATGAATATTATATATATATATATATATATATATATATATAATATATATATGTATAATGTATATATATATATGTGATATATATATATATATATATATAGTATGTATATATATATATATATATATATATATGTATATATATATATATATACTATATATATATACGTATGTATATGTATATATGTATACCATATATATACTATATATATATATATATATATATATGTATATATATATATATATATATATATTATATATTTATATGTATTATATTCTGTATGTATATTATAGGAAAGTGTCTTAAAAAGTAAATTTGTGGAAGTCTATATCAACTCTTAAGAATTAAGAATCTATTTCATTTCTTTGAATGGGAAAGTTTGGTTTGAGAGACTAAGATATTCTTCGAGGCCCCCATCTAACGAATACTCGGAGACACAGACAATATTTCCTCCCAGAATAGAAATGATTGATGCACAGTTGTTGGTAATTAGAAGGAATTTTCGTGTTCCTTCCAATATTGCACTTGGGGTCCTGCGAGGAAATGAAGCAATTAAGAGGAAAAAATTGCATCAGAAGATTGGGAGGGGATGCCAGACAATTCTCTCTCTCTCATTAAATACTCTCTCTCTCTCTCTCATTACCCACTTATCGGAAAGGGGCAGACGTCATATCATCATCATCACCTTGCAGGAAATTTGTTTTCTTTTAGTTATGAGAGAATGATAATAATAATAGTAATCTGGTGGCTGTTTTTTTTTCATTCGTAAACTTTTTTTTTCAAAATTCTGGTGGCTAGTTTTATTTTCATTCCTAAACTCTGTTTTTTTTTCTAAATTCTGTTGGCAGTTGTTTTTTTCATTTCTAAACTTTTTTTTTCTTCAAATCTCTGTTGGCTGTTTTTATTTTTCATTCCTAAACTGTTTTTTATAAACTCTGGTGGCTATTTTTTCCATTCCTAACTGTTTTTTTTTCTTTTCTAAACTCTGGTGGCTATTTTTTTCCATTCCTAACCAGTTTTTTCTTTTTCTAAACTCAGGTGGCTTTTTTTCATTCCTAAACTTTTTTTTCTAAACTGGTGGCTGTTTTTTTTATTCCTAAACTCTTGTTTTTTTCTTAACTCTGGTGGCTTTATTTTTTTATTCTTAAACTCTGGTGCCTGTTTTTTTTTTCATTCTAAACTGTTTTTTTTCTAAACTCTGGTGCCTGCTTTTTTTTTCATTCCTAAACTCTGTTCTTTTTTCAAAACTTTATTGGCCGGGTTTTTTTCATTCCTAAACTAGTTTCTTTTTTTCTAAACTCTGTTGGCTGGGTTTTTTCCCTAAACTCTATTGGCTTGGTTTCTAAACTGGTGGCAGTTTTTTTTTTTTTTTTTCATTCCAGAACTCTAGGTTTTTTCTAAACTCTGGTGGCTCGTTTTTTTTTAGTTTTTTTTTTCTAAAACTATGGTGGCTGGCTGGGGGTATTTTTTTTATTCCTAAACTCTAGTGGCTGATATTTATTTTTTTTTATTTTTAAACTCTGGTGGCTGGTATTCTTTTTATTCCTGAACTCTAGAGGCTGTTTTTTTTTTTTAAATCTGAACTCTGGTGGCTTTTTTTTTCATCCTAAACTCTGTTTTTTTTTTCTTTATTTCTTTTCAACCCTTTCCTTGCCAATTTTTCTTACGGAACTTCTGATCAAAAGCGAACTTCTTTTTCTAAAGGCTTCTCGTGACATACACTCTGGAACAGTGGTCTTCCTGCCAAAACCTTTTTCCTTTTGAGGTAAAAATTTGAGTATAGGGGAATTTCGGGTAAGAAGACTTTCATAACATTTATTTTAAAAAAAACTTATAAGTTTTTGTGTGTTTTTCCATATTCTGACATGTTTTTTTTTTTATTCAGAAAGTAACCCAGCCTATCTAGACATTTTTATATATATAATCGTATGTACATTTTGTTAATGGTTATTCACTGTCCAAATGATCGATAATTCAAATTAAACACGTCGCCTGGTAAGAGCTTAATTCTAAACTTCTGAAAAGAATAGTGAGGAGGCTTTTCCTTCTTTTCATACTTCTTCTTCTTTCTTTTCTTCTTCTTCTTCTCTTCTTCTTCTTTCTTCTTCTTCTTTTTATTTTTTTTTTCTGGAAATTGCGGATAATTTGGACGTTCTGTTATGCCTGCTTAAATACCTTTAACGAAGCCAGCAGATGCATATAAGCTATTTATCACTGGAATTATTATTGACCTGCATGATACTGTTGCAGCCGCAATATAGTCTAAAACCATTTGTTCTCGTGATAACAAAACGTGCGAGTGTAGTATTTCTTATATTTCTTATGCACTATTACTCCTTATATTTACATTTTTATTTGATGTTTTCTAATTTCTTTACGGTTTGGAAAGAGCTGCTTAGTTGATAAATGAAAGTACAGTATTTTTTTTATCAACCCTAATGTTCATGTAAGTAGGATTATCAGCTTGAAAAAAAAATGTTCGCTACATTTTGCCCTGCACGTTTCATGTTCTATTTATTTTTTTTTTTGTTTTTTTTTCTGCATTTGCCCTGTACGTTTCATGTTTTTTTACTGCGTTTTGCCCTGTACGTTTTACGTTCTATACTGCGTTTTGCCCTGTACGTTTTATGTTCTATCTATTTTTTATGTTCTATTTTCATTTATTTACTGCATTTTGCCTTGTACGTTTTATGTTCTATTTGTGTGTGTGTGTGTGTGTGTGTGAGTGAGGTTGTATAAGGTGTGACTCAATTATTTTGAGATTGCGTTTTCATTTCCTCATTTAATCATTTGAAACGCCCACATCTCTTAAACTTCTTTCCTGTTTTATGGCTCCAGTGTAATCTGGGCTTTAAGAATCTCAAAGAATCACCAGTGTTCCTTGATGAACACTTCAGAGATACTCAAAAGTTCCTCTTCTGCCAACGCTCTGGTGTTTACAAAGCAATTCCAGACTTATCCGAAGACCTCTTTCGGGTGGGGGGCGCCAGAGAGAGAGAGAGAGAGGAGAGAGAGAGAGAGAGATCGAGAGAGAGAGAGAGAGAGAGAGTGTGTAAACAAATTCGCGCTTTTATTTGTCATCGACGATCAGAATGATTTCTGTCTCGTAAGGCATTGGTAGCTAAATAGATTGCAATAATAAAAATTATGAAACCGAAGATTTTAATAATATATTGGTTCCTCATTGGACGAGTCGGTTATGGGCTCGACTACCTATATCTCAGCGTCCAGGTTCGATTCCCCCGCTCTGCCAACAGGGAAAACAGAGGAATTAGTTTTTGGTGATAGAAATTCATTTCTTGATGTGGTTCGGGTCCCACAATAAGCTGTAGTAGGTCCCGTTGCTAAGTAACCAGTTGATTCCTAGCCACGTCAAAATATCTAATCATTCCGGCAAACCCCTAGGAGAGCTGTTAATCTATTACTGGATATATTCAATGGTATTTGTATAGCCCCTCCCGTAGGACGGCTTGTAAAGTTCACTGTTGAGCCGAACAGAAATGTTCACATTCAACCAAAAAAAAGAGGGAGACTGATAATTAGGTTACGTACATTTTATTGAAAAAGAAAGAAGTCCGTTCAGTCCTGCCAGTAACAGGGAATCCATGAGAGATTTTTTTTCTTTTTTTCTTATTTCTCTCTTTTTGATGTTTATGTTCCTTGTTTACGCAGTAATCTATATTCATATAGTATATACGTATGTATGTTTATATACATACACACACACCCACACACGCAACACACACACCACACACACACACATATATATATATATACATATATATATATATATATATATATATATATCTATATATAGTCTATATTTAGATAGATATATTCGTCCCTTCAAATATCTCTGAAAAGTGAATATCCCGAAAATATCAATATATATATATATATATATTATATATATATATATATAATATATATATACATATATACATTTTGTTTATATATATATGTGTGTGTATATATATAATAACGCTGTATTAAAATCTTAGTCAGTATTCAATTATACACAATTCTATACATCTTCTTATAATAATATTGTACTGCAGCAAAATAACAAAGAAACAGGTTCAAAGATAATTATCTCTCCTTAGTAAAGCCTCTCTCTTAAAGCTCTCTCTCTCTCTCTAGCTCTCTCTCTCTCTCTCTCTCTCTCTCTCTCTCTCTCTCTCTCTCTCTCTCTCTCCAAACATTCACTTCTTTAAAGCCCTCGGAGAGTAACGAGACAGGTCGGGTTCATAGAGTTTTAAAGATTGATAAAAGCGATAATTATCGTCATGACTTTTTTTTTCGCCTTTCCTTCCATCCGTTGTGGATTTCATTTAATGGCTCTCGATGTTTTCGAAGCGCTTTGACAAGGGCGCAACCCTAACGACAGACCTTTCTAATTTAAGAAGGATTGGAATCGGCTCTTGAAAACGTCTTTGCTGCTGTTTCGATTCAAAAGTTTGTAAGTAAACAATGCAGAGTTCATGAGGAAACTGTATTACCTTGGTTGCCATCTGGCATTATTCGAGATAATGTTTTTGTCCGTTTAAATTTTGAATTCTCTCTCTCTCTCTCTCTCTCTCTCTCTCTCTCTCTCTCTCTCTCTCTCTCTCTCTATATATATATATATATATATATATATATATATATATATATATATATATATATATATAAT
>NC_087202.1:3332584-3335084 GCF_015104395.2 Macrobrachium nipponense | reverse complement strand
CTTTGAATAAAATGATTCTCAGTATCAAAGGGTCACTTAAGTAGATTTTATATTACTGGAACAGTAGATCATAAATATATGTCTAGATGTGGAAAATCTTAATTGCAACTGCACAGTACAACGGAATTATTACAAAATGAATGATTCGCTCATTGCTTATTATTTAGTACGATTTTTTCGAAAGTAATGTACCTGCATCTGTTTGGAAGCATAAGAAATGCACAGATTATATTGATGAATGAGGAGTTTCATGAGAATTCGTGCTCTGATTTGATATAAAGAGGTCCCAGTTGAAAAATTTAATGTTTTACTACCGAGATTCACAAACAAACCACCGTTCTTACACGTAAACATTTTATCGAGCAGAATACCTTCTCAATCAAATTTTTATTACTTACGGCACCCAAAGGAAGCACAATACATCCGCGGAAACAAAGGGTACTTAGGGAGAGGGCGAGTTCAGTGCTCCTTGACAGAGAGCCCGTGTTTGCTATTGCCTTCACCAAGTCTTGGGTTGCTTTGTACTGAGTAGAAAAGGTTCTTTTTGAGAAGTTGATTATAGATTCCAGTATCTTTTCTCTCGATTTATGGATTAAGGAGATGAACTTAGTTTTCGATGAATTGTTTCTTACTTTTATATATTTTGTATATACTTCAACTAAGGATTTTAGGCTTCACGTATCACCTAAGTAGGTCTCTTCATAAGATTCCTTATGTAAAATCAAACCCACAAAATTACTGAGCAGCACTTGTTTACTTGTATATACATATTATTTTATTCATATGTAAATACAAGTAAACAAGTTATACTCAGTAATTTTGTGGGTTTTCTTTTGACATCTTCAAAGAAAACTGAAAAGTTTTGGTTTTGTCTGATCCTTGTTATTTCCGTCATTAAATTGGGGGTTGTGGGGTTGGGGGTGGGGGGTGGGGGGGGAAGTGTAATGCTATCATTTCCTGTTACAATTAATGAGTACTTATGACTGTCGGATTCAGTTTAAATTTTTTTTCTATTTACATGGAAAGAGGCAAAACGATAAATACAAAATTCGAAATAAAAGTAGTAACCACATACAATAAATAGAAGGAATGATAATTGGGGCACACGACGTTGCAACCAACGACTTGCATTTGCAGCACGGAATGTTGCAAATGCAGTCGTTGATATGGAAAACAGCGAGGAGCGTAAAATCCTCGTATTTAACAACCATTCGACGTGGAAGATCATAAACAAAACGGAAAACACTTCCCGTGTCTTCTTATGTCAGTCTTACAGACAGATGCTGCCTCTTCTTCTTCGAGTGTAGAAAGACCAGGGCTGCAAAACAAGGAGGGAAAGAAACATAGAAGATACAAAGGGAAGTGTCACGCCCGTGGAAGGATCCCGGTGGGAATCTGTCAGAACTAGGAACATTCAACTTAGAGTTTTTATTTATTTTACTTATTTATTTATTTATTTGTATCTTTAATAGATATTTTTTATTAGTATCAAGTTTCTTCAAATGCGTGCCTTTGAGAGTGTTTCCTTTCACAGTTTTTCTTTATTATATTTACTTTTTTTGCATCTTCAATAGATATATTTGTATTGGTATCAAGTTTTTCATGTTTATTTTGAAGGTATCCGTGCATTGAATTATAATAATAATAATAATAATAATAATCAATAATAATAATAATAATGATGATGAAGATGTTATTATTATTATTATTATAATAATAATTATAATAATAATATAATAATAATAATAATAATACTAATAATAATAATAATAATAATAATAATAATAGTATGTTTTATTAAAAGTAATTGCTACCTCATCTGCGTTAATTTTATAAAGGTTCTTCCATATAACTTACGCAGCTGAGGCAGCAATTACTTTTAATAAAACATGTTTATAAGAGGGTTTACTTCCACCATACAACAACAACAACAACAACATCACCAACAACAACAACAACAACTACCACAACAATAATAATAATAATAATAATAATAATAATAATAATAATAATAATAATAATAATAATAATAATAATAATAATAATAATAATAATCCACTGGAGCCTGTGCAAGAAACATCAGCTACCTTGCAGTAATAAGTGGTACGAGCACCAACCTGAGGGAGTGATAGAAAACGATCAGGCAAAGATCCTCTGGGACTATGTTATCAGAAACGGATAGGGTGATACGTGCAAACAGACCAGACGTGACGTTGATTGACAAAGTCAAGAAGAAAGTATCACTCATTGATGTCGCAATACCATGGGACACCAGAGTTGAAGAGAAAGAGAGGGAAAAAATGGATAAGTATCAAGATCTGAAAATAGAAATAAGAAGGATATGGGATATGCCAGTGGAAATCGTACCCATAATCATAGGAGCACTAGGCACGATCCCAAGATCCTGAAAAGGAATCTAGAAAAACTAGAGGCTGAAGTAGCACACACTCATGCAGAAGAGTGTGATCCTAGAAAACGGCACACATAGTAAGAAAAGTGA
>NC_087202.1:3315084-3327584 GCF_015104395.2 Macrobrachium nipponense | reverse complement strand
TATTGGTAGGCAGGTGATAGGCCTGTAGTTACTGCTATATTTGTCCCTTAATCTTTCTTGTCTTTTTTTTTGTACTAAGGATGTTCTTCCTGTGGTCATCCATTTGGGTGCTTGGTGATTTGAGATACAATGCTGGAGTTGTTCTGCTATTCGTGGGTGTAGGGCCTTGAAGTTTTGAGCCAGTATCCATGGACTTCATCGGGACCTGGGGTTTTCCAGTTTGGCATTTTCTTTAGTGGTGGTGCTGACTGTGTCTGTCGTGATCTCTGTGAATCTTTGTTTTATTCTCCCTGTTTCTTCTTCCTTGACTTCCTGGAGCCATGTTGCATGTTTGTTGTGTGATACCGGATTGCTCCATATGTTTTCCAGAGTCTCTTACTTGGTTCGGCTTCAGGAATTTCTGGGTGGTTGTCTTCCCCTCTTATGTTGGCTGTATAGTCTTTTCTGGTTGGTTCCGAATAGTTTGTTCTGTTGGTATCCCTTATTCCTGTTCATGTACCGTTGGATCTTGTGTGCTTTGGCCTTAAGCCTCTGTTTTACATCTTCTATTGTGTTGTTTAGTCCCCTCTCTTGTACTTTGTATTTCTCGTGAGTTCCTCCTTTGTTTTCTTGCTTCTTAGCCTTTTTTTCTGCCATCTCTTTCAGTTTACTCAAGTCCAGATCTCATCACCATGATTTGCTTTTCCAGGCGCCTTCTTAAGTACAATAATTATTATTATTATTATTGTACTTAAGAAGCAGACCCTCTCTCAAGCATACTTTATTAAAAGTAACATATAATTGTGGATTTTTTAAGCATTATTATTATTACTTACTTTTTATAACACGGTCATCCTTTTCGACTGGGTGGTTTTTATAGTTTGGAGTTCCGGATTGTATCCTGCCTCCTTAGGAGTCCATCCCTTTTCTTACTATGTGCACCGTTTCTAGGAGAACACTCTTCTGCATGAGTCCTGGAGCTACTTCAGCCTCTAGTTTTTCCAGATTCCTTTTCAGGGATCTTGGGATCGTGCCTAGTGTTCCTATGATTATGGGTGCAATTTCCACTGGCATATCCCATATCCTTCTTATTTCTATTTTCAGGTCTTGATAACTTATCCATTTTTCCCTCTATTTCTCTTCAACTCGGGTGTCTCATGGTATTGCGACATCAATGAGTGATACTTTCTTCTTGATTTTGTCAATCAACGTCACGTCTGGTCTATTTGCACGTATCGCCCCTATCTTTTCTCATACCATAGTTATTATTATTATTATTATTATTATTATTATTATTATTATATTATTATTATTATTATTATTATTATTATTATTATTATTATTATTATTATTCAGTAGATCAAACCTATTCACATGGAACAAAGCCCACCAAAGGGGCCACTGACTTGTAATCCAAAGAATATTAAGGTGTTCATTAGGAAGGAGCAAGAGGAAGTAAAGGGAAATACAGAAAGAAGAGATACAACTTATTATTAGAAATAAAAAAATAACAAATACTAGATAGATAGATTAAAATATATTAAAATGCAACAAGAATAGTATTAGAGTAGTAATACATTGCTTTTTCGCTTGAACCTCCAGTAGTGTGAGAAATTAAAGTTACTTTTACCAAGTACGTAGGTCATATTGGAACAAAACCTAATTGTACGCAAGGCAAGTTGCAAATACATTTATTTGTTTAATTACCATTAGCGTCATCTATGTACCCATAGCTACTAATCTCTTCAGTCTTATATGTGAAATAGTTCACTAATTTATCTTCCCCGTAGTGGGGTAGTGCCGTCAATGGACCTCATTTGGTGCACTGTAGGCATTACTTAAGGTTCTTTGCATTGTGTCCTCGGTCCCTAGCTGCAACCACTTTCGTTCCTTTTACTGTACCTCCTTTCATGTTCTCTTTCTTCCATCTTACTTTCCACCCTCTCCTAATAATCGATTCATAGTGCAACTGCTTAGAGGTTTTCGTCCTGTTGCACCTTCAAACAAAAAAAACCTTTTACTGTCAGTTTCCATTCAGCGCTGAATGACGTCATTGGGCCCAGTGCTTGGCCTTTGGCCTATATTCTATATTCAACTCAACTAACATATCTTCCCAGCTTCTTGTGGGGTATATTGAACGAGGGGATGGAATTGTTGTTATTCAGAGTAGGTCTAGAAATATCTATGTAAGTATACGAAGAGACCTTTAGCGAATTCTGCATAGCTGAAATTGACATCTCGTGAGCAAAGAAAAGAATTGACAGCTTTCTTTGAACGGAGATCATTATTTAGACCTGTTGGACCTAAGCGCTTTGTAAATGAAAGTTTGACGAGAAATTCCTCTCCAGCCGAACCATATATCTTGCCTAGAAGTTTATTGGTTTTGTTGTATCCTCTTTTAGGGGAAAGGTAGATGTGGTGGGGGGTTTATTAGCCGAATATCAAGTTTATTGGTATTCCATTATCCTATTTTAGTGGAAAGGTAGATGTGAGGAGAGTTTTATTAACCGAGTGTAATTTCTAATATATCCATTACTATGTCCGCGAGTAAATAACGGCTTTGAGTGACACGAGCATTTAATTTTCGTGTTACAGGATAGTTTAAAAACGTATCTGAAAAACACAAGCCAATTTTTTTTGTATTGTCCCATGTTCAAACTCATGGAAGTGTACTTTCGTGGCATATGGTGATACTGTATAACTTTTCTTCCCATCCTTTTTTAATTTTACAAAATAGATAAACAAATAGATAAATAAATAAAATAAAGTAAAAGTTGGGACTAGCTCTTTAGGTATGGTAAGAATGAAATCATTCGTTTTGTTTTTTACTTTTCCATGTCAAGCATGTGCAGTGGCCTTTTTTTTTTATTAAAAAAAAAAGACACATCAAGTATCAAAATCAGTGTCTTAGTTACAATGATTGCGCTAACACTCAGTATTCGAAATATATATCGACCTCTAAATTTAATTAACAAAGATATTGTTCAATTTTTCTATCCTGTAAATGCTAAACTAGAACCAATAGATTTTTCATATCTATAACAACACTATATGCAACATCAAACACTTATTAAAAATCATGAGGTGTCGACCTTCCCACCGAACAAGGAAACTTTCTCATCGTTTCGAGAAATACGATATTGCAAACGCCTTAATCTGCATCCTAGCTTTTTATGCTTTCCTTCCTTTCTTATTTTCATCAGCAAAACTAACTTCCAAAAAGAGAGGAATGCTTTTAGAATTGTGTTGTTGTCAAACGCAAGAGAAGCGAGGTAGAAATTGAAAGTCAAGGCGAATAGCATAAGGGTAACAACCGCATTCTGAAACCGTCAGGGAAACTCCTTGGTCTGGGTGGGTTCAGTAGAGAGTGAGTTTAGCCTTGTCCACATAATCAACAAACAAAGGGCTTTTAAACTCGTTGTAGACATTAGGAGCCTACTGTGAAGAAGTAGAATGGGCCAAAATGTCATTATTTACATCCAGCCCTTATACTCCCCAAATATATTATATAAATAATGTTACACTGCTAGGGTGGAAATCAACAGGAAAAGTGAATTATCTTAAACCTCTATACTTTTTTTGTTTCTACTACTACTCCTGCTGTTGCTGCTGCTGCTGCTAATAATAATAATAATAATAATAATAATAATAATAATAATAATAATAAAATAATATAATAATGAATAATAAAGATACCCTAATCCAGACTGTAAGGATTGTATCTGGGGACATCAGGATGGAGTTTGGAATAGAAAAATGCGCCCTTAGTCAACATACAAAAAGGCAAAGTAACGAGAACTGAAGGGATAAAGCTACCAGATGGGAGCAAACATCAAACACATAGATGAGACAGGATACAAATACCTGTGGGAATAATGGAAGGAGGAGATATAAAACACCAAGAGATGAAGGACACGATCAGGAAAGAATATATGCAGAGACTCAAGGCGATACTCAAGTCAAAACTCAACGGCCGGAAATATGATAAAGCCATAAACACATGGGCAGTGCCAGTAATCAGATACAGCGCAGGAATAGTCGAATGGACGAAGGCAGAACTCCGCAGCATAGATCAGAAAACCAGGAAAACAAATGACAATACACAAAGCACTACACCAAGAGCAAATACGGACAGACTATACTATAACACGAAAGGAAGGGAGGGAGAGGACTACTAAGTATAGAGGACTGTGTCAACATCGAAAACAGAGCACTGGGGCAATATCTGAAAACCAGTGAAGACGAGTGGCTAAAGAGTGCATGGGAAGAAGGACTAATAAAAGTAGACGAAGACCCAGAAATATACAGAGACAGGAGAAAGACAGAAAGAACAGAGGACTGGCACAACAAACCAATGCACGGACAATACATGAGACAGAACTAAAGAACTAGCCAGCGATGACAATTGGCAATGGCTACAGAGGGGTGAGCTAAAGAAGGAAACTGAAGGAATGATAAACAGCGGCACAAGATCAGGCCCTAAGAACCAGATATGTTCAAAGTATGATAGACGGAAATAACATCTCTCCCATATGTAGGAAGTTGCAATACGAAAAATGAAACCATAAACCACATAGCAAGTGAATGCCCGCACTTGCACAGAACCAGTACAAAAAAGAGGCATGATTCAGTGGCAAAAGAAAGCCCTCCACTGGAGCCTGTGCAAGAAACATCAGCTACCTTGCAGTAATAAGTGGTACGAGCACCAACCTAAGGAGTGATAGAAAACGATCAGGCAAAGATCCTCTGGGACTATGGTATCAGAAACGGATAGGGTGATACCTGCAAACAGACCAGACGTGACGTTGATTGACAAAGTCAAGAAGAAAGTATCACTCATTGATGTCGCAATACCATGGGACACCAGAGTTGAAGAGAAAGAGAGGGAGAAAATGGATAGTATCAAGATCTGAAAATAGAAATAAGAAGGATATGGGATTGCCGTGGAAATCTTATGACGTACCCATAATCATAGGGGCACTAGGCACGATCCCAAGATGCCTGAAAAGGAATCTGGAAAAACTAGAGACTGAAGTAGCTCCGCGCCTCATGCAGAAGAGTGTGATCCTAGAAACGGCACACATAGTAGAAAAGTGATGGAACTCCTAAGGAGGCAGGATGCAACCCGGAACCACACTATAAATACCTACCCAGTCGAATTGGAGGACTGTGATAGAGCAAAAAAAAAAAAAAAAAAAAAAAAAAAAAAAAAAAAAAAAAAAAAAAAAAAATAATAATAATAATAATAATAGATACCTTAATCCAGACTGTAAGGATTGTATCTGGAGACATCAGGATGGAGTTTGGAATAGAAAAATGCGCCTTAGCAACATACAGGCAAAGTAACGAGAACTGAAGGGATAAAGCTACCAGATGGGAGCAACATCAAACACATAGATGAGACAGGATACATACCTGGGAATAATGGAAGGAGGAGTATATAAAACACCTAAGAGATGAAGGACACGAATCAGGAAAGAATATATGCAGAGACTCAAGGCGATACTCAAGTCAAAACTCAATGGAGGAATATGATAAAAAGCCTAAACACATGGGCAGTGCCAGTAATCAGATACAGCGCAGGAATAGTGGAATGACGAAGGCAGAACTCCGCAGCATAGATCAGAAACCCGGAAACAAATGACAATACACAAAGTACTACACCCAAGAGCAAATACGGACAGACTATACATAACACGAAAGGAAGGAGGAGGACTACTAAGTATAGAGGACGCGTCAACATCGAAAACAGAGCACTGGGGCAATATCTGAAAACCAGTGAAGACGAGTGGCTAAAGAGTGCATGGGAAGAAGGACTAATAAAAGTAGACGAAGACCCAGAAATATACAGAGACAGGAGAAAGACAGAAAGAACAGAGGACTGGCACAACAACCAATGCACGGACAATACATGAGACAGACTAAAGAACTAGCCAGCGATGACAATTGGCAATGGCTACAGAGAGAGCTAAAGAAGGAAACTGAAGGAATGATAACAGCGGCACAAGATCAGGCCCTAAGAACCAGATATGTTCAAAGTATGATAGACGGAAATAACATCTCTCCCATATGTAGGAAGTGCAATACGAAAATGAAACCATAAACCACATAGCAAGTGAATGCCCGGCACTTGCACAGAACCAGTACAAAAAGAGGCATGATTCAGTGGCAAAAGCCTCCACTGGAGCCTGTGTAAGAACATCAGCTACCTTGCAGTAATAAGTGGTACGAGCACCAACCTAAGGGAGTGATAGAAAACGATCAGCAAAGATACCTCTGGGACTATGGTATCAGAACGGATAGGGTGATACGTGCAAACAGACCAGACGTGACGTTGATTGACAAAGTCAAGAAGAAAGTATCACTCATTGATGTCGCAATACCATGGGACACAGAGTTGAAGATGAAAAGAGATGGAAAAAATGGATAAGTATCAAGATCTGAAAATAGAAATAAGAAGGATATGGGATATGCCAGTGGAAATCGTACCCATAATCATAGGAGCACTAGGCTCGATCCGCCCAAGATCCCTGAAAAGGAATCTAGAAAAACTAGAGGCTGAAGTAGCTCCGGGCCTCATGCAGAAGAGTGTGATCCTAGAAACGGCACACATAGTAAGAAAAGTGATGGACTCCTAAGGAGGCAGGATGCAACCCGGACCCCACACTATAAATACCACCCAGTCGAATTGGAGGACTGTGATAGAGCAAAAAAAAAAAAAAAAAATAAAAAAAAAAAAAAAATAAATAAATAATAAAATATATTTTCTTTGTAATGAAATAACGACATGACCTTAAAATATCACATATACCTACGAGCATTACTATGACATATGACTTTAAAGTTCCTATGAGAGAGAGAGAGAGAGAGAGAGAGAGAGAGAGAGAGAGAGAGAGAGAGTGATCAAAGCAAAACAACGCGTTAAAACTACGTATTGTGGATTTGTTATATAATAACAAACACAAAGTGTACTTTTCCTAAGGGGTCCACAATAATAACCAAACAAAATTGTTAGTACTTCGTGTATAATTTAAAAGCACTTTACACTGCAAAGTGTTTATTTTAAATTATACACAAACTATTAACATTTTTTTATCATTGTGGATCCCATAGAACATTATATATACTCTCGCGATAGAGTGTTTTATACCCAAAGGATACTTTGAAGCAAGGCCGAAAATCAGCTGTTTTATTTGCTGGTGAAGAACAAGGAAGGAAAATCGTAGCTTAATCCAGCGTTAAGTTAGTAGCCAAGATTCGGATTAACTAGCGGTTAAACCCAATTGACCATATGCATCAGTGATAAAATTTAAACTGCAATGACCTTAACTCCGTACGACGCATAAAAATGAATTGAATAAATTATGATTATTATTATTATTTCAGTAGATGGAACCTATTCACTCGGACAAGGGCACCAAGAAGGCCACTGACTTGAAATTGAAGCTTACAAAGAATGTTGGTTTCAGCTTCACCGCTAAGACCCCCACAACACTGCAGCAGTAACTGATCATGCTACAGAGCCAGTGAGTTTTCAGTACCGTGGGGAAGACGCGAATCGGTACATCAGAGTGGCATACCACGACACTAACCACTATACCAGCGGACCAGCTAAATAGCATTCACATTGCGATGAAGGTTGGAATTCAGGACTAAATGGACGACGTAAATGAAGTCGAAATAAACAAATATAATAAAAGAAAATCTCTTGATCATGAAAGAAATCGCTTGGAGCCTTCGTGAGGGTCTAATCTGGAAATTTATTTGTTTGTTTTCCAGGAATCCTGTCAAATATCCGGAAATGCTTCCAGTCCTTATGGACGAAATTATTTGGGCATTTCTTGATATATTTTCCAGGCCCTTTTACACAGGAAAGGACGAAATGGGAAACAGCTGATGTGGAAATCGACAGAAAAAGTGAATTGTTATAAACCTTTATACTACTACTACTACTACTACTACTACTACTACTACTACTACTACTACTACTACTACTACTACTACTACTACTACTACTACTACTAATAATAATAATAATAATAATAATAATATAATAATAATAATAATAATAATAATACAAAGATATTATGGTGTTGACCTATGCCTTCAGAGTAATATATATATAATATATATATATATATATATCATATATATATATATATATATTTGTTATGAAATAACGACATGACCTTAAAATATAACATATACCTACGAGCATTACTAAAACAATGTGTCTTTAAAGTTCCTATGTAGTATCCCTCTTGAATTTACGAAGGGGAGAGAGAGAGAGAGAGAGAGAGAGAGAGAGAGAGAATAACTCGAGCTAATGATAGTATCTGTAGCATCCTACAATATCAGTCATTTCATAATTGGAGCTATATAATTATTAGACTAATTGAACTCCTCTCGTTCAGAGGTTGGTGATATATCTACGGCCTGCTAATATGAGCAAGAGCCCGTGCTGGCATAAGGCCAGCTTCGTCTAAACAACGGGTTATATACCAAGACCCTTTCAGACAAAGTCTTGGAGAAAACGACTAAATTCTATTGTTGGAGTTTAGCACCAATTGGTGGTATATACAAAGTCACATTACAATGGAAATTACTTTTGGATACGATAAACGGTTGGTTACAGTTTAAAATAGTTCAATTTTACATTTATTTCTTACATATTAAACGTATTCAAGTCTAAAACCTTTTATTCGTGGTATAACTCTTTACGGTGAAAGCGATTTTTAGCTGATATGAATCTTTATTTCAATTTATTATTAATTTTTTTTCTATCTTTTTGATGTCCCCACATCAAACCATTGGCTGCACATTATTGTGATTAATATATATATATATATATATATATATATATATATATATATATATAGTATATATATGATATATATACATTATGTGTGTGTGAAGTATATCCTAGTTATGTAGTGTTATATATATATATATATATATATATATATATATATATATATATATATATATATATATATACACATATATATATGAATACTTCATAATTAGGATATAAAAGTCAGTTGTATACAAGAATATGCAGTAGGTATGATACAGATATCGTTGAAAGAAACTATACACATGTGTCCCTTTGCAATAAAACTGCTAGAGACGAGAGAGAGAGACGAGAGAGAGAGAGAGAGAGAGAGAGAGAGAGAGAGAGAGAGAGAGTTTCTGGCTGTTCTGCAAAGACAGCGCCCGAGAGAGAAAGGAGTCAAACAACCGGCCAAAAAGGAAAAAGTCCAAACTTCCAAACAATGCTCCCCCCCCCCCCAAACTCCCCCCCAACCCAACCCCAACCCCACTCCCCCATTTTTTTCACCAGATTGTTTTTTGAAGGGACATTAGGCAACGCTAGTCTCTGTCATTTTTTCTATGGCAGCGGAAATAAAAATCTGACTTTCATGCAATGGAAGTAGCGGAGAATAACTCTCTCTTTATGGGTCCTCGGTTTTTCCTGTGGTACGCGTCGTGGGGGAAAAAAAGAAGTTCGTTTCTTTAAAGTTTTATTCAGACGGGCGTTTCGTATTTTTATTTCATTGTTTTTATTCGATTTCAGTTTTTAAAGTCTTCATTTTTATTTATTATTATATTTGTTATGGTATTATTGTTAGTATTTTTGCCGTATTTATTTTTGCTCTTTTTATTTTCAAAATTATTACTACATTATTTTACAATTTTTATCTTTATTTTCCATCATTTTTATTTTATTTTTTTTATTTAGAATTTTTATTATTATTTCATTAATTTTATTTATATTTTTATTTTCATTTTTATAATTTAAATTTTATTTTTATCATCTTTTTTATCATTATTATATTAATTTTTTATTATTTTTCTTTGTATGTTTATTACTTTAATTTTTATTTTCACGTTTTATTATTATTAGTTTGTTTTTATTTTCATTTTTTTTACAAATGCTTTATTTTTAATTTGGATTCTTATAATTATTTTATTAACTTTATATTTTTATTATTTTTAAAAACATTTATTTATATATTTATATTTTTTCAATTTATTTTCATTATTATTAATTTAGTTTTTATTTTGATGTGCATTATATTTATTTTGTTTTTATTTATAGTATTTTTACATTTTTATTTTTATAATTTGTTTTTTGTTTTGTATTACTTTTATTTTCATTTTTTATTTCTATTATTATTATCATCCTTTCTTTTTTATTTATATTCTTATTATTTTACTTTTTTTATTTCTAGTTTTATTTTTTATTGATATTTTTATTTATTTTTGTTTGTTATTATATTATTGTCATTTATTTTTATTATTATTTTTTTATTTATAATATTGTTTTTATTAGAATTGTTATTAATTTTATTTTTGTATTGTTATTATTTTTTATTTTCATTTTTATTTTTCTTAATTATTTCTTGTTTTCTTTTTTATTTATTATTCTATTTTCTTTTTTTACTGTTATATTCATTTAATTATTTTATTATTTTTTTTTATTTTCATTATATATTTATTGATATTGTTATATTTATAGTGTTTTGATTTGTTATATTATTATTGTGTTTTTTATTTGTATTTTATTATATATTGTTTTTATTTTTATTCATTTTTATTATATTTTTATATTATTTGTTTTATATTTATTTATGTTTTTATTAAAATTATTATTATTGTACTTAAGAGAAGGAGACCCTCTCTCAAGCATACTTTATTAAAAGTAATGGCTACTTCAGCAGCATTACACTTGTATAGATTCTTCTCTATTTTGCGAATAGCGGCTTTTTCAGTGCTACTTAAACAGGCTAGTAGAGCGCCTATAGAGTCATGGTAAAATACAGCGTCAAAATAGGTGTATATATTTGAATTTTACAGATAAACTATGATACCATAGTCCATCAAAGTCATTAACGATTTTCTCTCTCTCTCTCTCTCTCTCTCTGTCTCTCTCAGGTCTCTCTCGTCTCTCTCGCTCTCTCTCTCTCTCTCTCTCTCTTTCTAAAGCGAGCTTTGCGTCTTTTGTGGAGCTGCCAGAACATCCTCGGGCTGGGAAGCTGAGGGTGGATTGATCTTGGTGCGTGTTTAAGTAGCACTGAAAAAGCCGCTATTCGCAAAATAGAGAAGAATCTCTACAAGTGTAATGCTGCTGAAGTAGCCATTACTTTTAATAAAGTATATTATTATTATTATTATGATTATTATTATTATTATTATTATTATTACTATTTTTATTTTATATTTTTTACTTTTATAATTTTGAAATTTTATTGTCAGCATTTTACTAATTTTCTTTATATTTTTCAATTTTTATTCGTAATTTTTAATTATAATTATTTATAGTGTTACTTTATTTTTATATTTTATAATGATTATTTTTATATATATTTTATTATTCTCATTTAACTAATTTTATTTATATTTTTATCATTTCTATTTTTATTTATTTTAATATTTTATTATTTTTATATTTTAATCTTTTTTATTAGTATTTTATTTGTATTTTATTTTTATTTCTGAAATTACGTTTCAATTTTAATTATTATAATTTAATTTTTATCTCTATACTGGGAGTTAACATGTTGTTCATCTGTATTAATTTTATATAGGCCTTTTTTCCTAATTATGGTTTACTCTTTGTTGCTTAACTGCTGAGCAACGCACCTAAGGTTGGCATGTCCTAAAATAGGTAATTATGAAAATCAATCTTAACTTAATTTTTATTCAAATATGCCTGTGGCTGTAGTTTAACATTCCTTGTATAAGCCGTAGAGTTTTTTCAACACTCTATCCAGGTGTCCCGCATCGCCTGTTCTAAACATGTCCTCCGCACCCTGCTTGAAATTTGTTCCAAGAAGGCCCTGTTTCCCCGACCGACCGACCGGACGTATGTTCACGAACCCGATCGACGGTGTGGCGATGGGCACCTTCGTCGGAATCTTGTGCGCAAATTTTTACATGGTAAACGTCGAGCAGAGGGTCCTCGAAAGCAAACGACCTGCTGATAATGTACGTCGTGTCTAATTCTCGGGAAGAAATCAAGGCACTGAGGAGGCGTCCCTTCCACAAAGTCTTCACAAAACCAACGAACCTGGGCCTGTGTCTCAATGGAGAGAGTGAGTGTCCCTAGAGGTACTTACAAGCGCTCCACAATCAGTGCTTATGTGAAGAGAGAGCCCTCTCCCACTGCTCCTCCTGGAACGATACTCAGAATGAACTAGAGGGAGCTGCTGTCCAGATCCCTGTTGATAACGGCAACCCCCAATCAAGAAATAGAGAAGTCTCTCCGAAGGAACCGTTGGAAAGATGGTACCAACAGGAATCACGCTCCGACTCGCCCCCTGAACAGGTCCGACGTTTTTTTAATATATATATATATATATATATATATATATATATATATATATATATATATATATATATATATATATAAATGGCACTCCCACAGGAAGTATAAGGAAGCCAAGGAAGCCCTTAAGAAAATCATCAAAGAAAATGTCTGCCCTACCAATCCTGATATGACGATCCATCTGATTATT
>NC_087202.1:3302584-3310084 GCF_015104395.2 Macrobrachium nipponense | reverse complement strand
TAATTTTTATTATTTTATTCTTTATTTTCTAATATAATTTTTACTAATGTTTTCTTACTTTTATTTTGTATTCTTATTTTTATTTTTATTATTCATAATATTACTTTGTTATTCTTATTTTTTTTAATTTTTATTTTCATATCAATGTATTTAAATTTTGATATTTTGTTATTTTTTATATATGTATTTTATTTTTTTCATATTTTTATTATTATTTTAATTTTATATTAATAGTCTTAATAATAAGGAAGGTAACACTCTCCGCTCGATTATGACCAGACGCCCACCCCGACTTAGCCCCTGGCCAAGCGCCTCAATCAATTTTTACTCCTTCGTCCGAAGACGCTATAGCCTGAGTTCACTGGTGGAATTCCTTGACGGCCCCACTCAGTATTCCATAAGCCTCTTTGCATACTTTGCTGGACATCTGTACAAAAAGTCTCTTGATGTTTGGTGCGGGCGTGGTTCTTGATAGCCCCCTTGTGGGCGTGGCAGGAGAGTCTCTTAGACAGGTGGCTGCTGGTCACACCTACGTAGGCGTCGTTGCAACCACGGGCTGGGTATGTGTATTGGCATACTATATACGTCTGCTTCAGGGGTCTCATACCTGTGGGGAAGGGATATTTTTCATTATTAGGTCGAGCGTCCTCCAGTTTTGGTAACATAATTATTATTGTTATTATTTTATTTTTAATTTTTTTCTTTTATTATTAATTCTATTTTTTTATTTGCAATTTTTTATATTATTTTTATAATTTTCATTTATATTTATTTTTATTTGTATTATTGTTTAATTATTTTTATTTTATTCAAATTACTTTTATTTTTATTATTATAATAGTTTTATTATTGTTTTTATTAATCTATTTTAATTATTATTTTATTTTAATATTTATTTTTTTTATTTTATTTTCATTATTTTTATTTTCAAAAATACCGCTACATATGATTATCTTATTATTGTTATTTTTTTTTTATTCTATTTTACTTTATTTATTTACTTTTTTTCTATAACACTCATGCTATCAGACTGGGTGGTTCTTATAGAGTGGGGTTCCGGGATGCATCCTTTCTCATTAGTCCATCACTTTTCTCACTCTGTGTGCTGTTTCTTTCTAGGAGCACACTCTTCTGCATGAGTCTTGGAGCTACTTCGGCATGTAGTCTTTTCAGGTTCCTTTTCATGGGATCTTGGGACCGTGCCTAGTGTTTTTATGATTATGGGTACAATTTCCACTGGCATATCTTATATCCTTCTTATTTCTGTTTTCAGGTCCTGATACTTATCAATCTTTTCTCTCTTTTTCTCTTCTACTCTGGTGTCCCATGGTATTGCGACATCAATGAGTGATACTTTGTTCTTTATTTTGTCAAGCAAAGTCACGTCTGGTCTATTGGCACGTATTACCCTTTGTGTTCTGATACCACAGTCCCAGAGGATTTTTGCATGATCATTTTATATCACTAAGCTCAGTTGTCAAAGAGGGAAGGCGGTCTTTTTCACTATGTTGACATTTTAACATAGCTAGATTATGGTGCCTTGTGCCACATAAATCAGGAAAACAGGAAATTTTCAAATTTTCATTGCTTTTCATCATCCATTAACAAATTTCAATTGCAACTAAAATTAATATTAAACGGATTTCTTTAAAGAATTGCAGTTTCCTTAGGAATGTGTAATAAATAACATTTCAATTAAATTACAATTACACCAAGTCTGCCGTGAATGCACAGCCCTTGTGTAAAAGGGGCGTGGCTTAGGGAGGCAAGAGATGCCACCTAGTCCATTTCCATCGCTCCAGATGCAATCACCTCTCATTGCCCATATGCTGCAGTTGGCATTTCATCTATTTGGTTCTTGAGTTCTCCCCTTTGTAGCCATTGCCATGTTTCATCGCTGGCCAGTTCTTTAGTCTGTCTCATGTACTCTCCGTGCATTTTAGTGCCATTCCTCTGTTCTGCTTGTCATTCTCCTGTCTCTGTACATTTCTGGGTCTTCGTCTACTTTTATCAGACATTTGCCCCAGTGCTCTGCTTTCGATGTTGGCACAATCCTCTATGCTTAGTAGCCCTCTCCTTCTTTTGTTTCAGGTTATGTAGAGACTGTCTGTATTTACTCTTGGGTGTAGTGCTGTGTATTTTCATGTTTTTCCTAGTTTTCTGGTCTATGCTGCGGAGTTCAGCCTTCATCCACTTCACTTTTCCTGCTCTGTATCTGATTACTGCCACTGTTCATGTGTTTATGGCTTTCATCATATTTCCTGTGTTGCGTTTTGACTTGAGTAATCGCCTTAAGTCTCTGCATATATTCTTTCCTGATCGTGTCCATCTCGTTGTATATATCTCCTCTATTATTCCTGGGTATTTGTATCCCGTCTCATCTATGTGTTTGATGCAATTCCCATCTGGTTGTTTTATCCCTTCAGTCCTTGTTACTTTGTTTTTCCTTTTTGTTGTTGATTAAGGCACATTTTTCTATTCCAAACTCCATCCTGATGTCCCCAGATATAATTCTTACAGTCGGGATTAAGGTATCTATTTCCTTGATGCTCTTACCATACAGCTTGATATCGTCCGTGAACATGAGATGGTTAATTATGTTGCTCCTTTATGGATTGGTACGTTTGACATGGGAATCATGGCTACTACGAAGAGTAGTGGTTGACAGTCTTCTGTTGTACGTTTGTCATGGGAATCATGCCTACTACGAAAGTAGTGGTGACAGTGCGTCCCGGCCCACCCCCCTTGAAGATCCCTCTCCTGATGTTTAACCTCTCCTAGTCTTATCCGAGAGCTTGTAAGTACTGTATTCCAGTTGCCAATTGTATTTTCGTGGAAGCTGATGGTGCTTTCCTCTGGCCCATATATTTTCAAGTATTCCATTAGCTATGTGTGTGGTATCATGTCAAAGGTTTTCTTGTAGTCAATCCATGCCATGCTTAGGTTGGTTTTCCTTCTCTTATTATTCTTCGTTACCATTTTGCCTATCAGGAGCTGGTCTTTTGTGCCTCTACACTTCCTTCTGCAGCCTTTCTGTTGGTGGGAGATGGTGTTTGTATCCTTTAGGTAGTTTTTATAGCCTTTCACATTATTATTGTTATTATTTTTACATTTTTATCTAGAATTTTTTATTTTTATTTTATTATTAGTCTTATTTCTGTATATATTTTTATTATTTTTATTTTTTATTGTTATTGTTTTTACTTTTATTATTTTTACTTTTATGTTTGTAATTTAAATTTTTATTTTCAAAATTATTACCATATTTTATTATTTTTATTTTTATTTTTATATCCATTCTTATTATTTTTATTGTAAAATTTTATTATTATTTTAATTTTAATTTATATTTTTATTATATTTATCTTATTTTAATATTTATTATTTTCAATTCATTTGTATTATTATCTTAGTGTTGCTGTTATTATTTTTTACTAGCAAACTTACCCATCTACGATGGGTGATAAAATACGGGTGCAGAAGTGAAAAATGTATATGTACTATTTGTTCAGCAATGTTAGAATAAGGGGGATTACACGAATAGTCTCTCTCTCTCTCTCTCTCTCTCTCTCTCTCTCTCTCTCTCTCTCCTCTCTCTCTCTCTCTCGTAATGTAATTCAAGGGACAATCACTGACGCAGAGAAATTCTTTTTCATTGTTCTTTCCCCTCTTTTAATGATATCCTCTCTCTCTCTCTCTCCTCTCTCTCTCTCTCTCTCTCTCTCTCTCTCTCTCTTAAAGTAAGCGAAGGGACGATCAATGAACGTAAAGAAGTTCGTATTCATTATTGTTTACCCTCTTTTAATTATTCTCTCTCTCTCTCTCTCGGATTACTTAGCTCACAAATCACAATTATCTCTCTCTCTTTCTCTCTCTCATTTTATGATAGCAAGATCAAATTATAAAATTGTAGTGCATTAATGTCGTTAAATGGCTCTCTCTCTCTCTCTCTCTCTCTCTCTCTCTCTCTCTCTCTCTTCTCTCTCTCTCTCTTGTCGGTGACTTTCATTTAACGGAACAGGGATCTTGATTGGTTCGTTTCTTTGTCAATTACTTTGCACGGTGATACGAATAATAAAGTATCTTTCTTTTCATTATGTTACAGCAAAGACGCAACTTGTATGTCAGTGCGTTATGGCTTACTGATAAATGCTCTTATGATCCTGTGTTTTCCAAAAAGAGTAGAAAGTAGGAACTTGTCAGTTTCCTTTTTATTATGTCCATTGGCAGGATCAAAATTCCGAAGCAACATTACCGGGCAGTACTTCTTCAACGTTATTTTGTGCACTGGCAGTCCTGATGGATTTAAGTTATCAAAAAATCTTGCGGATTTTGATGATAATTTTCATCTTCTATTTTGTCTGAGCTGAAATATTCGCGACTTTCTCCAGGGAAGTTGTACAGAAATTATGCATGAAAAATCGTAAAGTAACTAAGACTATGGAATAACCAGCCTCGTTTCACGGCCAGAAACAGCTCTGTTTCAGGGAATCCCTTCTCACCCCACCCCCTACAAAGGAGGGGGTAGGTTGGATGAAACCCCATTACAAACCATCTTAGGAGTCCCCACCATAACCCTGCCAAGTTTCATGCCCAGCTGACCAGCCGTTTTGTCCTGGATTGAATGACAGACAGACAGACAGACGGACATTACGCCCATTATAGTATGACATGATTTATTTTTTTCATTTTCAAAATGGTCACTTTTATTATATTACATATTTATATTTATTTGCATTATTTTATATATATTTATACCTTTTTATTATTTTCATTTTATTATTAGTATTATTATTATTATTATTTTCATTTGTAGTATATTATCTTAATTTTATTTGTTTTTATTTTTTATTATTTTGAATTTTCATTATCATTCTTATATTGATTTTAATGATTTGTTTTTATTATTTTTATTTTATTTTTATTATTAATATTTTATTTTCATTATTTTTTTTATTTTCATTTTCATTTAATTTACTTTATTTATTCTTATTATTATTAATTATTATATTTTATTATTATTATTATTTTTATTATTATTATTATTATTATTATTAATTATTATTATTATTATTATTATTATTATTATTTATTTGTATCCATATGATTTTATATTTTTATTTTATTTTTATTTTCACATTTTTCGTTTTTTCTATTTTCATAGTAATATTTTTAGGCTGCATGTTTATTATTATTATTATATATTACTTTCAGTATTTTATTTTTTATTTTAAACTTTATATATTATTTTTTTTATTGTATTGTTAATTATTTTTTTTTATTCTATTATATTATTTTATTTGTTTAATTTTTATTGTTGTTTTTATTTATTTTATTCTAATTTCCTTATTATTTTATTTTTTGTTTTTTACTTTTCTTTTATTTTAGTAATTAATAATTTCTTTTTTATTATTTTTATTTTTTATTTATTTTTACTGGTATATATATATTTTTTCATTTTTATTATTTATACTTTTTATTATTTACGTTATTTCTATTTTATTATTTTTATTATTCTTTTATTTTATTTAACAGTTATTACTAGTTATTATTCTATTTTTATTATCTTTATTTATGTTTTTTTAATATTTACTTTAATTAATTAAAAATTTTATTTATATATTTATTATTTGTATTTTGAAATTTTATTATTAAAATTTTTTTAATTGTATTTATAGTATTATATTTTTTATTATTGGTTTTTTCCTTTATCATTATTATAATATTACTTTATTTTTATTTCTTTATTCCTATATAAATATTTGTATTTTGAAATTTTATTATTACCATTTTACTAATTGTATTTATATTTTTATAATTCTGATTTTTATTTCTATTATTATTTTTATTACTATTTTTTTCATTTTTTATATCTATTTATTTCAATCTTATTTTTTATTAATATTATTTTATATATATTTCATTTTTTATTATTTTCATTTCTATTTTTATTATTTTTTTTAATTTTTATTATTATTATTTTTTTGTCTTTATAGTCGATGTCAACCATCATTTAAATAAATATGTTTTATTTTATTAAAATATATTGGTGCCTCAGCTACATTGATTTTTTATGGTGTATTTTCCTGATTATGGGTTTCTCATTATTGCTTAAACTGTGAGCAACGCACCGAAGGTTGGCATGTCTTAAAATAAAATAATTATGAAATTTCAATCTTAATTTTATTTAAAGATTCCATAAGCTGTAGTTAAATATGTGTTGTATATCCCGTAGAGTTTCTCAAGGTTAAAGTGAGATTCGAAGTCTGGATTCTGACTATTCGTCTTCTTCTGTACTGGCAGTGCAAGAGAAGCTCGATGGATGCCATCCTATCAGACTCCTCAAACTTCGGCTCGTCTTACACTGAACCCTACTGAAGACATCAAAAGGGACGCCAACCGGGTCATCAGTACCATGAAGGCGGCAACTAACGCAGTCCACCTTCCGCCCATCCAAGCGGACTTCAGCCTTGTTTACCTCTGCCTTAACGTGAAAACCCATAAGGAAGGCAACCCGTTTCCGCCCGATTATTAGCCAGGCGCCCTCCCCAACCTTACCCCCCCCCCCCCCCCCCCCCCCCCCCTCACCTTGCCAAGCGCCTCAATCAAATTTAGACTTCCCTACGTCCCGAGCTGCTATAGCCTGATTCTTTGAAGAAATTGCGACTCTCCCGGCACTGGCATCATAGCGTCCCTCGACGTAGAATCACTCTTCTCCAACATGCCCGTCGATCAGACCATCGACATTATCTTGGATGTTGTCCTACCGGGACCCGTCGACGGCACCGCTCAATATCCCAGAAGCCTCTTTGTGTACTTTGCTGGACATCTGTACAAGAAGGGGGCCCTTCTCCACCCACCGAGGTCAGATGTTCCGCCAGAAAGATGGCGTTGCCATGGGCTCTCCTCTGGGAGTCCTCTTTGCCAACTTCTATATGGGCACCGTGGAAGAGAGGGTCTTTGCCCAGAGCCAGCGCCCCAGCAAATACGCCCGTTACATAGACGATATCTTCGACACCGAAGCCCTTCGTCGAAAAATTCCAGTAGTTAAGTGTGCTAAACTACTACGCCGATATAATTCATCAGGAGGAGTCCATTTCAGGGATATTGATTATAAATTTCTTTATTACAGTAAATAAACAAATAGGTCAAAATATAAGTCGATTTAGTGGCCAACGTTTCTCTCGGTATCATCCGAAGCATGATCACGGCAGTGATTATTATTAAGCAACAGCCAAAAAATGGTATTGACGTACAAAGCATTTTTCAAATGATAGGCTACCCAAACATGACAACGAGAGAAGGCAAGAAATAACTTATGTTGTAAAGGCTAAAGGGAAATACAATAACCTAAGCCGTCATAATTTTTTTTTTTTTTTTTTTTTTTTGGGGGGGGTTGATATCAAAGCCTGCTTATAATTTAAAATTAAATCGTTCAGGATAACCCAGGCCTCCCTATTTAGAATGTTGCTAATAGGAGGTTATGGATAGATGAGCAGA
>NC_087202.1:3295084-3297584 GCF_015104395.2 Macrobrachium nipponense | reverse complement strand
TGATGTCCTATTAATATATATATATATATATATATATATATATATATATATATATATATATGTATATATATATATAGTATATATATAATAATATATATATATATATACTGGATCTGACGCTATCTTCATAAACAAACGTACAAACACGTTGGAATGAATTTCCTTTCAACTACGCTGGTCACACCAATGAAATCACTGATCAATGTTCCTCTGAAGGATTCTTTTAATCTCGTTCAAAGAAACTAAGAATGCGTGAAGGCGATTGCAAACACAGGGGGCTTTTCTTTGTCAAACAGCGCTACTCGTAATTCACCCTCTCCCCTAAGTATAGCCTTTGTTTCTGTGAATGTATTGTGTTTCCTTTGTTGCCCAAAACATCAAGATTTCATACTTTCGAGACTTTGCTTTTGCTATGAAAGGTCGAGCGGGTATTTTGTCAGCTCAATAGCGCTGCTATCTTATTTGTTCACTTCACGATTGTGGATTTAAGTCGGGGGAGGCTGCCAATTGTATAATAGGGTTTTCGTTCTTGTAAATATGTCGAGGGTGTGAGATGCATGTGGTTCGTATTCCTATACCAGTTTTCATCCTTATGGTTAAGAGACCATAAAGGTGAATTATGCTTGCTGTAGAATAATAACATTCTTCTGTCCAGTTGCAATACATTTAACAAATGGGCATTTTTATAGCTCTTAGAGACTGTGGGTATTATTATTATTATTATTATTATTATTATTATTATTATTATTATTATTATTATTATTATTATTATTATTATTATTATTATTATTATTATTCAAAATTTGTCTGTTTGCTTATATTTACACTGTCTGTCTTACTTTAGGTGTGCTATTTTACTGAGTATTATTATTACTATTATTATTATTGTTATTATTTATTTTTTTTTTTTTTTGACTGCGTGGTATTTATAGTGTGGGGTTCCAGGTTGCATCCTGCCTCCTTAGGAATCCATCACTTTTCTTACTATGTGCGCCGTTTCTAGGATCACACTCTTCTGCATGAGTCCTGGAGCTACTCCAGCCTCTAGTTTTTTCCAGATTATTATTATGATTATTATTATTATTGATGACCAACGATTATATAATCAAAGCAAAAATTCACTGACCATAATAACCAAATATTACAAATATAAGAGTTATTAAAAATACCCCCATTCAAATCGTCGTCACATTACTGAACAAAGACCTATATAAAGCGTCCCAAGAAGAAAAAGATTGATATCGTCAGTCGATACTGATTCACGAAGTCCTCTCGCCTTCGATCATATTCGCGGTTCGCTGGCCAGCCGTAAAGACCGGGAATTAAGCCATAAAGTCGAAACTACTCATGAACTTGGGCTGCCGTTGGCATGATTACGGGGCCCACCGGAGGTCGGGCGCCGAAATTTGTGGATATTGGCTTCGCTTTCTTTGATGGTGCCGTGGAAGTGGGTGAGAATTTAACTATATTCTATTAGATTTGTCGTCGTTGAGTAACTATTGCTGAGAATATGACAGAGGAGACCCTGTCATATAATGAGTGTTCAGGCTCTATCGTGTTTTTATTTATTTTCGTCAAATTGGTAATGCAATTTAATAGGAAACATCTCTCGTTTTCATTCATCCTTGCTGATTTAGTATGGGCAGTTATATATTTTTAACTCGTATATTTTTACACACGCATATGGTATGTCGTCTAACTTGGCTCTACATGCACGAAAATTATGTCTCTCATATCGTTACCCTCTCCCAATAGGTACGTGCAAGAACCGTACGCCTTTCTGCACATTTTCATATCGTTAACCCTCTTCTGAAAGTTGCGTGCACGACGGCATGACTTTATGCATATTTTCATATCGTTACCCCTCTCCCGAAAGGTACGTGCAAGAAAGGTATGTCTTTTTGCATATTTTCATATCGTAACCTTTCCCAAAAGGTACGTGCAAGAAGGGTATATCTTTCTGCATATTTTCATATCGTTAGCCTCTCCTGAAAGGCATGTCTTTTTTGCATATTTTCGTACCGTGGCCTCCTCCCGAATATGAACCCTTCTTCCCCTTTTGAAGAATAAATTTGATTTTCCAGTCTCATTGGGGTTTCGGCTATTCTCTTTTCTCCCTTCCATCATTGTAGGATTTCATTCGTCAGTTGGAACTGACAAGAGTTCTATCTGGGCTTCGGTTCCCTTCCTATCTGCTTCTTTCTCGCTCTCACCTCAAATTTAAATTCTATCTGGCGCTTGAAATGAATCCTGTATCCAGTAGTTAGTCTGCTTTTGTGGGACCGCAACTATGGAAGAGAAAGTGTATATATATATATATATATATATATATATATATATATATATATATATATATATATATATGTGTGTGTGTGTGTGTGTGTGTGCGTGTGTGTGTGTTGTGTGTGGTGTGAAGTTTTATCATCACCATGAGTCATATACATGCATTAAGCTACAAATGTTTGTCCACCACCCCCCCCCCACAACCCCGCCTTCAATA
>NC_087202.1:3277584-3290084 GCF_015104395.2 Macrobrachium nipponense | reverse complement strand
GTGGAAATCGTACCCATAATCATAGGAGCACTAGGCACGATCCCAAGATCCCTGAAAAGGAAATCTAGAAAAACTAGAGGCTGAAGTAGCTCCAGGTCTCATGCAGAAGTGTGTGATCCTAGAAACGGCACACATAGTAAGAAAAGTGATGGGACTCCTAAGGAGGCAGGATGCAACCCGGAACCCCACACTATAAATACACCCAGTCGAATTAGAGGACTGTGATAGAGCAACAAAAAAAAAAAAAAAAAAAAAAAAAAAAAACAAAAAAAAAAAAAAAAAAAAAAAAAAAAAAAAAAAATAATAAATAACAAAAAATAATAATAATAATAATAATAACTAATAATAATAAAACAATAATAATAATAATATTTTGTTAAAAAAGACTGATGCTTCAGCACTATTAATCTTGTAAAGAGTCTTCTCTATCTTTCTGATGACGGCTTTCTCCGTTGTTGCTTATTAGACTGGCAGTCTAAGCAACAACGAGAAAGCCGTCATCAGGAAAGATAGAGAAGACTCTTTTTACAAGATTAATAGTGCTGAGTAGCAGTCATTTTTTTAACAAAAACATGCCTACGAGGTCTCCTTCCCGAAATAATAATAATAATATAATATTTTTGGTCAGTCGTCCCCAGGCACACTACTGTGGCGCTCGCACGAGAGAATCCCCGAGACCTTCGAGGCGAGATCCACGACTTCGTCCAAGACCGGCCCGACCAATGAGAATGCAACTCTAGGTCCGAGCCGCTATAAATACCGCCCCATAGACTTTCTTGCCACAGTCTCTTCAAACGACTCGTCGAAGATGACCTGCGAGAAGGCCGAAACGTCACGTGAACCAAGATATACCAGCTATACCCGCAACCAATACCCAGCCTTAAACGGAAGGACGAACCCGGCCCCGACTGAACTACGCCTACGGAATAATACCAGCACTGACGACGACCCCTGCTTGACCTGGACCTGATATCCTGTTCCAATAAAAGATTACCTTTAGCATTTATAAATTTTGAAAATTCCCAATATGAATATTGGTCAGTTACTCAGAAACATCGCTGAGGCCTGAGAAGCGAATTGTAAGGAAAATAGAAAAAAACACAATATATAAAATCAACTCGCTTAATTCTGCCATTCTTTTTAACATTAAAAAAAATAATAATCAATAATAATAATAATTAATAATAATAATAATAATGGCAGAATTAAGCCATTATCTTTAACAGTATTGCCCTAAAAGAGGGTCTTTTATCAAATGATGATGATAATAATAATAAATGATGAATTTTTTTTATATATCTCAATATATCTTAATGTTGAAAATGTTACGAAAATCAAAAGTACCCTAAAATAATTGTCCTAACCTTTACCAAACAATAGTTACATCATACCGGGGATAGATGAATTACCATATAATATACAGGGTGTCCATAAAATCCCAGCACCATTACAAGCAATAAATACCTGTAATGGTACTGGGGCTTTATGGACACCCTGTACTTATTGTAGAAACGATAACTTGAAGTCCCCATTAATTCAGAACGGTGGACATGACATACTTTAAGAGAGTTTCATAACCTATGTTCATTTTAAATGATGTTGGGAATACACATTGGACCATAAGTCATCTCATGAGACTCTCTTAAGACACAGAATCATATTTTAATTATTTAATTAGAAATCGCAGTGCATTCAGTGTTCAACACCGAAATCGTCGTTTTGCTGAATTAAAAAAAAAACAATGTTTAGAAAAATGTTTATTTAATGACTTAACACGGATAACTTGGACATTTACCTTTGTGATCCCCATAAATTTTTGAACTAATCTCAACTTTTATTTTAACGGAGAAACTCATAATATCACGATTATTTTTGCTTCAACACAAAACTATAGTTCACTTCCTTTCCACCAAGCGCTGGTTATATGTTTTGTGATTATTATCCTTATTATCACAACTCCACAACTCCATCTTGATTCGTCAGAAACTAAAGTTGTTAACCTTAAATAACCACAAACAGATATATAAGGAAACAGTGGCTAGGGAGTTAAACGCTATCTATCTATCTATCTATCTATATACATATATATATATATATATATATATATATATATACATACATATATATATATATATATATATATATATATATATATATATATATATATATATATATATATGCGAATACCACAGGAAAATGACTATCATTTTCCTGTGTGGTATTCACTTATTTAATGAAGTCACGGGCATCTACTGTGATTTTTTTATATATATATATATATATATATATATATATATATATATATATATATATATATATATATATATACACGTACACCGCCTATAGTGGATTCACATCAAAAGTGCCTTATTTTCATGTCTAGCCCAGTCCGTCACGACCCTCCTGATTGGCTGTTAATAAGCCAATCACAGGGCTGGACACTCTCAGTCTCTCTCGATTGTTTCGTATGGCTAAGATCTATATTCCACCTCTCCTGAGAGATACGTCTTCCAAAAGTATCTCTCAGGAGAGGTGGAACACACATCCTACCTATGTGAACTCTTGAGAAGAGAGCTGAGAGTTTCCACCCATTTGACTGGCTTATCAACAGCCAATCAGAAGCGTCGTAAGGGACTGGCCTAGACATCAGATGCACGGTTGATGTGAATCTAATATAATAATACATCGCACCTGCGCTTGAAAGCAGTGGACTTCCTGTGTGGGGAATCTTGCAAGGAAATTGCAATGTATTGATGATAAATTTTAAAGGTTCACGTTGGGTCATGCAATCAAATAATCAGTCTATTAAGTCTCAAACACCCGATCCCCGAAATATAGATGAAGTCAGAGTTAAAACTACCTAGTGCACATAGGCAATAGAAGACTTTTTTGTTTATTATTATATTATTATTTTTTTATTTTTTGTCAAATAACCAGATGACCTCTTGTTTTTAAAATGCGTCAAAGGGCAAATAACTTTCAGAGCTCGGCGGATCACGAGCTAAAATTCACAGCGTGCAGATGACATGCACCAAACACTGACTCTTTGATTCCCCCAAATCCTTCTAAAACAGTTCGCGCCAGAACGTCATATGCTGCTTGATTCGATATTTCTCTTTTCGCCTGAATGCTGACATTACCAAAATGTATTTCACTTTTTTTCGGTTTAAAGGTATTGACTGGCTTATTGAGCGGAACTATTGGCTTATAATTTTTTATTTGTAAGACCTGGTTCTTTTAGCTAGCTGATGTGCGCGTATTGATTTCCTCTGTGATTAATAATAATAATAATAATAATAATAATAATAATAATAATAATAATAATAATAATAATAATAATAATAATAAACACAATAGAAGATGTAAAACAGAGGCTTAAGGCCAAAGCACATAAGATCCAACGGTACATGAACAGGAATAAGGGATACCAACAGAACAAACTATTCGGAACCAACCAGAAAAGACTATACAGCCAACTAAGAAGGGAAGACAACCACCCAGCCCCCAAAATTCTTGAAGCCGAACCAAGTAAGAGACTGGGAAAACATATGGAGCAATCCGGTATCACACAACAAACATGCAACATGGCTCCAGGAAGTCAAGGAAGAAGAAACAAACAGGGAGAATAAAACAAAGATTCACAGAGATCACGACAGACACAGTCAGACACCAACTAAAGAAATGCCAAACTGGAAAGCCCCAGGTCCCGATGAAGTCCATGGATACTGGCTCAAAAACTTCAAGGCCCTACACCCACGAATAGCAGAACAACGCCAGCATTGTATCTCAAATCACCAAGCACCCAAATGGATGACCACAGGAAGAACATCCTTAGTACAAAACAGGTATCATCAGTGAAAGGCTATACAACTACCTAGAGAGACAAACACCATCCCCCACCAACAGAAAGGCCGCAGAAGGAAGTGTAGGGGCACAAAAAATGACCAGCTCCTGATAGACAAAATGGTAATGAAGAACAGTAGAGAGAAGGAAAACCAACCAAAGCATGACATGGATAGACTACAAGAAAGCCTTCGACATGATACCACACACATGGCTAATAGAATGCCTGAAAAAAGAAATATGACAGAGGAAAACACCATCAGCTTCCTCAAAAATACAATGCGGCAAATGGAATACAATACTTACAAGCTCTGGAATAAGACTAGCAGAGGTTAATATCAGGAGAGGGATCTTCCAGGGCGACTCACTGTCCCGCCCCACTACTCTTCGTAGTAGCCATGATTCTCCATGACAAAAGTACTACAGAAGTGGATGCGGGTACCAACTCAAGAAAAGAGGCAAACAGAATCAACCATTTGATGTTCATGGATGACATCAAACTGTATGGTAAGAGCATCAAGGAAATAGATATCCTAATCCAGACTGTAAGGATTGTATCTGGGGACATCAGGATGGAGTTTGGAATAGAAAAATGCGCCTTAGTCAACATACAGAAAGGCAAAGTAACGAGAACTGAAGGGATAAAGCTACCAGATGGGAGGCAACATCAAACACATAGATGAGACAGGATACAAATACCTGGGAATAATGGAAGGAGGGGATATAAAACACCACGAGATGAAGGACACGATCAGGAAATAATATATGCAGAGACTCAAGGCGATACTCAGTCAAAACTCAACGCCGGAAATATGATAAAAGCCATAAACACATGGGTAGTGCCAGTAATCAGATACAGCGCAAGATAGTGGAATGGACGAAGGCAGAACTCCGCAGCATAGATCAGAAAACCAGGAAACATATGACAATACACAAAGCACTACACCCAAGAGCAAATACGGACAGACTATACATAACACGAAAGGAAGGAAGGAGAGGACTACTAAGTATAGAGGACTGCGTCAACATTGAAAACAGAGCACTGGGACGGGGAATATCTGAAAACCAGTGAAGACGAGTGGCTAAAGAGTGCATGGGAGAAGACTAATAAAGTAGACGAAGACCCAGAAATATACAGAGACAGGAGAAGACAGACAGAACAGAGGACTGGCACAACAAACCAATGCACGGACAATACATGAGACAGACTAAAGAACTAGCCAGCGATGACAATTGGCAATGGCTACAGAGGGGAGAGCTAAAGAAGGAAACTGAAGGAATGATAACAGCGGCACAAGATCAGGCCCTAAGAACCAGATATGTTCAAAGAACGATAGACGGAAATAACATCTCTCCCATATGTAGGAAGTGCAATACGAAAAATTGAAACCATAAACCACATAGCAAGTGAATGCCCGGCACTTGCACAGAACCAGTACAAAAAGAGGCATGATTCAGTGGCAAAAGCCCTCCACTGGAGCCTGTGCAAGAAACATCAGCTACCTTGCAGTAATAAGTGGTACGAGCACCAACCTGAAGGAGTGATAGAAACACGATCAGGCAAGATCCTCTGGGACTATGGTATCAGAACGGATAGGGTGATACGTGCAAATAGACCAGACGTGACGTTGATTGACAAAATCAAGAAGAAAGTATCACTCATTGATGTCGCAATACCATGGGACACCAGAGTTGAAGAGAAAGAGAGGGAAAAAATGGATAAGTATCAAGATCTGAAAATAGAATAAGAGGATATGGGATATGCCAGTGGAAATCGTACCCATAATCATAGGAGCACTAGGCACGATCCCCAAGATCCCTGAAAAGGAATCTAGAAAAACTAGAGGCTGAAGTAGCTCCAGGATTTCAGTAGAAGAGTGTGATCCTAGAGACGGCACACATAGTAAGAAAAGTGATGGACTCCTAAGGAGGCAGGATGCAACCCGGAACCCCACACTATAAATACCACCCAGTCGAATTGGAGGACTGTGATAGCGCAAAAAAAAAAAAAAAAAAAACAAAAAAAAAAAAAAAAAAAAAAAAAAAATAATAATAATAATATTATAGGCTGGAAGAAGACCTTCAATAATACAGGTTTTATTGAAAATAAAGGCTATATCAGCCGCGTTTATTTTGTAATAGAAGTTTCTCTGTTCTTATTACTTACTGAACTTTTCTTCTGTACTCAAATTAGGGATTCATCTCAAAAACGTGGTATTTGTCAAATTGAATAGATTATACAAAATGCAGTACAAATTGGATCTTAAGCCTTAAGATCCAATTTGTACTGCATTTTGTATAATCTATTCAATTTGACAAATACCACGATTTTACATGAATCCCCCATTTGGCGTTTTAATAGCCAATTTGAGTACAGAAGAAAGGTCAGTAATAAGAATAATAGAGAAACTTCTATAACAAAATAAACGCGGCTGGAATAGCCATTATTTCAATAAAAAGTATGGTAATAATAATAATAATAATAATAATAATAATAATAATAATAATAATAATAATAATAATAATAATAATAATAATAATAAGACGAACTGAGAGACGATGCCACAGAAGACGACAGGGAGGATGAAGTATCAAACAACGACACACGAAGAAACACCGACGAAGTAACAGGAGAGGACGGATGGGTAGAAAAGTTATTACAATGGATGGAGCCATATCAGAGAGAACAAAGATCCCCTCCATGAAAGCCTACAACACCAAGAAATTAAGGGAGAAAACAAGTGAGGTCAATGAAATAATGGGCCTAATACACACCACCAGTATCACAGAAACAAATAACTTGAAATATGCAGGAGCAGATTAGTTAGCAGAAAAACTGATGGGAAATTCGAACACCAACACCACCGTCACAACCAACCCAACAGAAACCAAACAGCAACCTCCTTGGAAAAGGCGGCCTGGAAAAGCAAATCATGGTGATGAGATCTGACTTGAGTAAACTGAAAGAGATGGCAGAAAAAAGGCTAAGAAGCACGAAAACAAGGGAGGAACTCAACGAGAAATACAAAGTACAAGAGGGGGACTAAACAACACAATAGAAGATGTAAAACAGAGGCTTAAGGCCAAAGCACCCAAGATCCAACGGTACATGAAACAGGAATAAGGGATCCAAACAGAACCAAAACTATTTCGGAACCAACCAGAAAAGATATACAGCCAACTAAGAGGGAAGACAACCACCCAGAAATTCCTGAAGCCGAACCAAGTAAGAGACTCTGGGAAAAACTATGGAGCAATCCGGTATCACACAACAAACATGCAACATGGCTCCAGGAAGTCAAGGAAGAAGAAACAGGGAGAATAAAACAAAGATTCACAGAGATCACGACAGACACAGTCAGACACCAACTAAAGAAAATGTCAAACTGGAAAACCCCAGGTCCCGATGAAGTCCATGGATACTGGCTCAAAAACTTCAAGGCCCTACACCCACGAATAGCAGAACAACTCCAGCATTGTATCTCAAATCACCAAGCAACCCAAAATGGGATGACCACAGGAAGAACATCCTTTAGTACAAACAGACAAGAGTAAGGGGAATATAGCCATAACTACAGGCCTATCACCTGCCTACCAATAATGTGGAAGTTACTAACAGGTATCATCAGTGAAAGGCTATACAACACCTAGAGGAGACAAACACCATCCCCCACCAACAGAAAGGCTGCAGAAGGAAGTGTAGGGGCACAAAGACCAGCTCCTGATAGACAAAATGGTAATGAAGAACAGTAGGAGAAGGAAAACCAACCTAAGCATGGCATGGGATAGACTATAAGAAAGCCTTCGACATGATACCACACACATGGCTAATAGAATGCCTGAAAATATATGGGGTGGGCAGAGGAAAATACCATCAGCTTCCTCAAAAATACAATGCGCAACTGGAATACAATACTTACAAGCTCTGGAATAAGACTAGCAGAGGTTAAATATCAGGTACAGGGATCTTCCAGGGCGACTCGCTGTCCCCACTACTCTTCGTAGTAGCCATGATTCCCATGACAAAAGTACTGCAGAAGATGGATGCCGGGTACCAACTCAAGAAAAGAGGCAACAGAATCAACCATCTGATGTTCATGGACGACATCAAGCTGTATGGTAAGAGCATCAAGGAAATAGTACCCTAATCCAGACTGTAAGGATTGTATCTGGGGACATCAGGATGGAGTTTGGAATAGAAAAATGCGCCTTAGTCAACATACAAAAGGCAAAGTAACGAGAACTGAAGGGATAAGCTACCAGAATGGGAGCAACATCAAACACATAGATGAGACAGATACAAATACCTGGGAATAATGGAAGGAGGAGCATATAAAACACCAAGAGATGAAGGACACGATCAGGAAAGAATATATGCAGAGACTCAGGCGATACTCAAGTCAAAACTCAACGGCGGAAATATGATAAAAGCCATAAACACATGGGCGAGTGCCAGTAATCAGAATACAGCGCAGGAATAGTGGAATGGACGAAGGCAGAACTCCGCAGCACATAGATCAGAAAACCAGGAAACATATGACAATACACAAAGCACTACACCCAAGAGCAAATACGGACAGACTATACATAACACGAAAGGAAGGAGGGAGAGGACTACTAAGTATAGAGGACTGCGTCAACATCGAAAACAGAGCACTGGGGCAATATCTGAAAACCAGTGAAGACGAGTGGCTAAAGAGTGCATGGAAGAAGGACTAATAAAAGTAGATGAAGACCCGAAATACATAGACAGGAGAAGAACAGAAAGAACAGAGGCTGCAACAACAAACCAATGCACGGACAATACATGAAGACAGACTAAAGAACTAGCCAGCGATGACAATTGGTAATGGCTACAGAGGGGAGAGCTAAAGAAGGAAACTGAAGGAATGATAACAGCGGCACAGATCAGGCCCTAAGAACCAGATATGTTCAAAGTACGATAGACGGAAATAACATCTCTCCCATATGTAGGAAGTGCAATACGAAAAATGAAACCATAAACCACATAGCAAGTGAAATGCCCGGCACTTGCACAGAACCAGTACAAAAAGAGGGCATGATTCAGTGGCAAAAGCCCTCCACTGGAGCCTGTGCAAGAAACATCAGCTACCTTGCAGTAATAAGTGGTACGAGCACCAACCTGAGGGAGTGATAGAAAACGATCAGGCAAAGATCCTCTGGGACTATGGTATCAGAACGGATAGGGTGATACGTGCAAATAGACCAGACGTGACGTTGATTGACAAAGTCAAGAAGAAAGTATCACTCATTGATGTCGCAATACCATGGGACACCAGAGTTGAAGAGAAAGAGAGGGAAAAAATGGATAAGTATCAAGATCTGAAAATAGAAATAACGAAGGATATGGGATATGCCAGTGGAAATCGTACCCATAATCATAGGAGCATAGGCACGATCCCAAGATCCCTGAAAAGGAATCTAGAAAAACTAGAGGCTGAAGTAGCTCCAGGTCTCATGCAGAAGAGTGTGATCCTAGAAACGGCACACATAGTAAGAAAGTGATGGACTCCTAAGGAGGCAGGATGCAAACCCACCCGAACCCCACACTATAAATACCACCCAGTCGAATTGGAGGACTGTGATAGAGCAAAAAAAAAAAAAAAAAAAAAATAATAATAATAATAATAATAATAATAATAATAATGTGGACGATGATGATGAACATACGTTCATAAGGTCTTATCATTAGAACTCTTCTATTAAATTAAAAATAAGTTTTCCTGGAAATGTTTTATGACAATTCATTTGTGGATCCTCAGAGTAAATACTCACAGTCATCTCTGTGCATGACATTAAAACCGTTGGCTATCATGTGACCACGTAAGTTTATATGGAATCTGCAGCACATATATGGTTCTCGAGTTCGGGTTCTGCACTTACAATGGTTGTCAACCCAGCACTTGGCTAATTTTGAATATTTTCCACATATTTTATTATTTTATTGACTAAATATTATAATAGACTTACAAAGCTAGAGAAATACATCATTATTATATACATTATGTGAAATAATCTTCCACAAGGCAGACTCACTTGGATAGATATATTCAAGTCCACGAAATTTATAGACATACACACGGGTGACTTTCAATATCAGGTTTTGATAACATTTATTAGTGCCGTGCATTAAATGAATACTGTGAGATTCTGGAAGAGATTTAAAAAACATAAGTCGTTTTTTCCTTTCACTACTAAACTATCACTTATATATGGTGGTAATGCCACCACTGGAAGTTGGGTATCAATTTTATTTTGTTTAATATATCCTTGCCTGCCAGCCCTTCACGCACTGAAAGCTCTTTATCCATCTACGAACTACCTCTCTCTCTCTCTCTCTCTCTCTCTCTCTCTCTCTCTCATCCAAATGAAAGCTAAACAAAATCATTAGACACTGCGAATGAACAGTAAAACCTAAAAAACCCACCCCCAGAGGTAAGTGACCACACGATGTCTCCTCTTAGGATGAACTAACAAGTCTTTGAGACATCCTAATCCCTTGAACTCCCCTCAACTCTCTCTCTCTCTCTCTCTCTCTCTCTCTCTCTCTCTCTCTCTCTCTCTCTCTCTCTTCAAAAGAAAGCTAGACAAAATCATTAGAGGACACTGTGAATGAACAGTAAAACCTGCCCCTAGAGATAAGTGAGCACACGATGTCTCCTCTTTAAGACATCTTAATCCTTGTAACTCTCTCTCTCTCTCTCTCTCTCTCTCTCTCTCTCTCTCTCTCTCTCTCTCTCTCAGAGCTCACCTTTTCGTACGAACTCAAAGTTTACTGTTCATATCCGATTCCAATCACCAGCTGTCAGTTATCCAATTAACAGAAGGCCGTTGATCAGCGTTCTTGCGCATGCGCACGACGTTAGTAAGCGTGCCACTATATAATCCCCCTCCCCACAGATTCCACCCGCCGCCAGTACGTCATTCATCGATCAATCAATGCTCTGCCTTTCAAAGTTAACGAAGTTGACGCATCGCTACACTTTACATTTCGGAGGAGCAGATCCCAATTATTCATGCTCTGCGAATCGAGAAAAGGCTCACTGTGCCTTGGAACACTTTTTTTTATATTTTATTTTATTTTGTTTAAAGTAAAATGCTTCTTATGGGGAATCGTTATTGTTATAAGACAACCTTATTTCAGTTCAGTGACGTGTTTCTTTGAAAAACTGCTTCGAGGAAAACCTGCTCCTAGAGATAAGTGAGCACACGAAGTCTCCTCTTAGGATGGACTAACAAGTCTTTGAGACATCCTAATCCTCTGAACTCCTTGTAACTATTGAGCATATTTGAAGCGTGAAATGGTGTCAACGTGCTTATTTCATTATTATGGAGTTGTTAAGGTTTCTTTGTTCATTTTATTTGATAATTTTTAATACAAGAGACGTTTTCATTTCGGTTACTCTTGAATGCTAATTTGATATTGATTATGGCATGGCATTTCATGTTATGCATTTTTTGCATGTAAATGGCAACATTCTTATCTGCTTTCTTCGGCAGGAATGAAGTCAGATTGGGCATTCTTTATATTTGATGATAAAATATCCCTTTATAGAGGCATAATGATAGAATATACCTTGATATAGGTATAGTGATAAGAATTGAGAGAAATCTTGTATAAAATCATTTCTGTAAATTCAGCCACTATTTTCAATAAAACATGTTTGAAAGAAGGTCTTTTCCCAGCCATCTTATTATTATTATTATTATTATTATTATTATTATTATTATTATTTTTTTTTTTTTTTTTTTTTTTTTTTTTTTTTTTTTTTTTTTTTTGTTCTATCACAGTCCTCCAATTCGACTGGGTGGTATTTATAGTGTGGGGTTCCGGGTTGCATCCTGCCTCCTTAGGAGTCCATCACTCTTCTTACTATGTGTGCCGTTTCTAGGATCACACTCTTCTGCATGAGTCCTGGAGCTACTTCAGCTTCTAGTTTTTCTAGATTCCTTTTCAGGGATCTTGGGATCGTGCCTAGTGCTCCTATGATTACGGGTACGATTTCCACTGGCATTTCCCATATCCTTCTTATTTCTATTTTCAGATCTTGATACTTATCCAATTTTCCCTCCTCTCTTTCTCCTCAACTCTGGTGTCCCATGGTATTGCGACATCGATGAGTGATACTTTCTTCTTGACCTTGTCAATCAACGTCACGTCTGGTCTGTTTGCACGTATCACCCTATCCGTTCTGATATCCATAGTCCCAGAGGATCGTTTGCCTGATCGTTTTCTATCATCTCCTTCAGGTTGGTGCTCGTACCACTTATTATTCAAAACAAATACGGAAACCTCTCCTGAAGTAAAGCAATTTAAAGCACAGATTCCAGAAAAGGGAGCAAAATATATATCGCAACATTTTGCCAAAATTGCCAACAGGCCCCAAACAGAACCAGAGCTCGTTTTCTCAATGACAGCTCGACACTTTCCATATACCAGGATCAGCTCACGGCTGTTAGCTTCCAGGGCTTTTCACTTTGCTTCGGTCGTTTCCTTCCGGATTCGTTATTTACTTGTGATCTTTCGAGGGTACGTTCCTGAAACTCATGTTTTCAAGTCTTGAACTTATGTTTAAATTGAAAAATCTTGAACTAAGTCCTGAAGTTATGTTTTAAAGTCCTCAACATGTTTTAAA
>NC_087202.1:3265084-3272584 GCF_015104395.2 Macrobrachium nipponense | reverse complement strand
AATCATTCAAATGTCTTTCCTCAAATAGTGCTTTGGTGAAGACAAAAATAAAACTCACAAAGATATAGTTATGGAAAAATCATCGCAAATGTCTTTGCATTTGTGTTGCACCGTCAAACAAGATTCGAAGAAGAACCCACAATTTATTTCCCCGTTGGAAAACTTCCCTCCAAAGATTTCATGGACTGAAACATTTGTATGCAAAATGTTCGAGGGAAGGCAATGATGACACGACACAGGAGGGAATAGAGGTCTTAATTTATTCTTAATAAAACTTTCGTTACTGCCTTTGGAATTGCCGGTGGGCTTCGGGAATTCGAATAAAGTTCTATGGTATTGTTTTTTTAAGTTCTTTGCTATGTCGCTCCCCTATAGATAGGGTCCACTGTGAGGTGAATATTACGCGTCTTTGTTTTTTTTTTAACCACGTACGTACAAGTACAGACAACACGTTCAAGATATTGTATCTTAGTTGTCAGGAAAGGAATGAAATAATCAGACTATATTTCGACAATTACACAAATAATCCTTTTTTTATTTTTGCACCACGTCCTAATGCTTTTTTTTTCTTTTTTTTTTAGCCACGTACAAGTACAGACAACACATCCACGATATTTTATCTTTGTTGTTAGGAAAAATAATGTACGAATCAGACCTTATATTTCGAGAATTACACGAGAAAATGTAACTAAAAATATTGCTATGCTGTTAAAGCAATATCAAAAATGCTCACTCTCACTGGAATTTACAAGTGCTATTGTGATTCGTTAATTTTTCAAGGAGAGTTCTTAACCAGTAAGACATAACCTTCCCTAGATTTAAAAAGACATTCATGTTAAGATAAGTCTAATCACGAATTATATTTTAAAAACAAACACGCTGCATGTAGCAGGTGGATTCTTCGAAAAAGCTTTACAAGACATTAATGGAGAAACACAAAATCCACAGTTATGTAAATTTAAATCTATTTAAATTGAGATTGATAAAGGGAACGAGCAGATTCCCATAAGCTATCCTTAAGTTTTAAATTTAAATATATACATTACATAACTGTGGAGTTGTTTCTGCATCCGAAGACTCGTGCTATTATGAGGATTTTTAAAGACATGAATGTTAAGATGAGTTTATTCACGAGTTATGTTTTTGAAAACAGCTACAGATTAGCAGTGGATTCTTCGAAAGGTTTTGTCGGAAACAAGAAGGAACGTTTAGAACAAGGTTTTGGAAAAAACTGTCGTATAAATCAAAGATAGTAGGAGGGTATGCTAACATCTCCATCTCTTTTGTTATAAGCGTCCGAAAAAAAACCATCATGGTTTAATCATCATGGTTTAACCGTGTTTTATTTGCACGTTTCATTATTTTCGTTCTTTTATACATGTCAATCTCCAAGTTGATTATTTAATCAACTCCGTGTGGGGGTTGGGGGGTGGCGGCGGGTGTTAGTGCACTCAGTGCACCGCTTAGGTATTCCTGAAGGTTTTTGTAGCAGCGTCCCTTCGGCTCGTGGCTGCAACTCCTTTCATTCTTTTGACTGCACCTCCGTTCATATTCTCTTTCTTCCCAACTTTTCATTGTATTTCCTTCCACCCTCCCCTAACAGCTGATTCATAGCGCAACTGCTTGAGGCTTTCCTCCTGTTACACCTGTCACACCTCTTTATACTGTCAGTTTCCGTTTCAGCGCTGAATATTGTACCTTGTAGGTTCCTGTGTTTGGCGTTTGGCCTTGATTCTATATATCATTCTTTTCTGTCATTGTAGAAATCTGTACCGTTCGAAAGTTTCTGTCATCTCGCACAAATTCGATGCATTAAAATATGTTTTGGTCTATTTTCGTTTAAAAAAAATATTTGATAATATATCATAAGACTTTGAATTAGATACCAGATTCATTGGCATAATATTGGATAATCCATAAATAATCAGAAAGATCTTATTGTCGTTAATCATTAATTGTACACCGGTAATATATGGGCTTCACCTTGCATCCTAGTTCCAAAAGAGGACGGTAGCTACAGATTTTGTACAGACTATAGAAAGATTAACAATGTCACAATTAAAGATTCCTACCCTTTGCCATCATGGATGATTTAATAGATTCAGTAGGACAAGCAAAGTTTGTAACGAAGATAGACCTCTTAAAGGGCTATTATCAGGTAGGATTAACTGAAAGAGCTAAGTTAATATCTGCTTTCATTACACCCTTTGGACTCTTTCAGTACGAGGTCATGCCTTTTGGCCTTACCAACGCCCCATCTACCTTTCAGCGCCTTGTAAACTTCATCATCCAAGATTTGGAGGGTGTTTATTGTTACCTTGATGATATAATAGTCACTGGACAAACTTGGGAAGAACATTTGAATAGGCTAGAGTGTTTGTTCCGTAGGTTGGAAGAGGCTGGATTAACCATAAATCTTAAAAAATCTGTCTTCTGTAAAGCTACTGTTACCTACTTGGGCCACATTGTTGGGGATGGTAATGTTCGACCAAAACTGCCAATGTAGAAGCTGTTCTAGAGTACCCTGTTCCGACCACTAGAAAGTCCTTACAAAGATTCTTAGGGTTAGCCTCATACTACAGGAGATTCTGTAAGAACTTTTCTTCAGTTGCTGCCCCTTTAACATCTCTAACCAGTCCCAAAGTGAAATTCATTGGACTGAAGAATGACAAGCCTCTTTTGAAGCCTTAAAAAACTGTTTTTGATAAACAACCCTGTTCTTAAATCCCAGATTTTAACAAGCCTTTTTATCCTTCACAAATAGATGCTAGTGTATGGGCACAGGGAGGCATTGGGAGGGGTGGGCGCACTCCAAGAGTCAGACGGTATACTTCACCCAGTCAGCTACACCTCCACTACAAGTTCAAGCATCACCAAAAGTCTACAGCACCATTGAGAAGGAAGCACTTAGTTTGGTACTCGCCCTGCAAAAATATGAATGCTACTTACTAGGTGCTGCTGAGGTACTAGTCTTCACCGACCACAACCCCTTGACCTTCCTCGACAAGATGAAGTCTCACAACCAACGTCTTCTACGCTGGTCCATCTATCTGCAGAAGTTCCCTCTGCAGATCCGCCACATCAGAGGAACAGAGAACATCATGGCAGATGCCTTATCGCGACTGCCTCCTTAACATGATACCCCCTTTACCAGTCTACAGTATCGTCCGTCTTCGCCTTATTGGCCTCTCTACGAGCCACTCTGTTGGGCTCGTCCTCTAAGGGGGAGGTGTCACCATCTGCCAGATTGAAATCTTAATTTTGTATAGCTAATGATTTTCATTTTTGTGGAAATGTACAGTTCATTCCTGTACCTGTTTTTAAGATCCCTAGTTATATTTTTAGTTGTCCCGCCCTAGTTATATTTTTAGTTATCCCGTTTTCAGAGTGCTTTTGGTTTTCCCCGCCTTCTTTTAGTTTTCTTCGGACCACCTATTTCCTGCATAGTTAGTCTCACCTGGTCCTCTACTGTGATAAGTTGTCCTATTGGAGTAGCTGTCTTCTTATTCTTCAGTTTTTGTAATGTATTAATGTTCTGTTATATAAATTTTTGAGTGAACCTTTGTGAAAATGGTAACGTAACGTATATTTAAAATTAGTTTATTAAGGTTTATTTATTTTGTTATTTGTGCGGTGCAGGATTGTTTGAGTGTTTCTTGTTTTATGACGGTAAGAGGTATTAACGTAATTGTGTAAACTTGTTTCATTATTAAATATTAAAGTGCTAATTTTTGTTCTGTTTTGAAATTAAACCTTTCTTATTTTATGTGACCTATGGAAGAACTTTATATTCTCTGAACCTTGGCCATAAAGCCGTCACATAAATGATTAATGAGAGTCATGAACGGTTTCTTTATTAGAATCGGAATTGATGTATATTATATTTTTTTTACCAAATTAATTTTTTTTTAGATAATTCGTATCGGTGATTGACTGCAGACGTTTTAATACAAGTTATCGTTAAATGCAGGCATTTACAATTTTTTTTTTCATCAAAATGAATTAAATTATTTCACATTTATTCATTTTCCTTTCAATCTCTGATAAATCCAAGAAAAGAAACCACGAATGAATCCTATATGATGTCTACTGTATAATCACATACTTTATGAGTATGATCCGTCTTATTATAAGCCAGTGATGTAGTTTCTAATTATTTTATTGTAACTTTACCTAGTAATGAAAAGGGAGAGAGAGAGAGAGAGAGAGAGAGGAGAGAGAGAGAGAGAGAGAGAGAGAGAGAGAGAGCTGAAACCGCGCATGGTACATCAAAAGATCCTGAACAATATATAAATAAATAAATAAATAAGTAAATAAATAAATAAATAAATAAAGAAAAATAAGCCTTTTCTTATAAACAAAAGAGAGAGAGAGAGAGAGAGAGATGGAGAGAGAGAGAGAGAGGAGATTGATAACCGCGCATGGTACATATAATTTCCCTGAACAATGAATGAATAAGAAAAATAATCCTTTTCTTGTCACCGAGAGAGAGAGAGAGAGAGAGAGAGAGAGAGAGAAGAGAGAGAGAGAGAGAAGAGAGCTGTAACCACGCGGTACATCAATAGATCATGAACAATGAAAAATAAAATAAGCTTTTTCTGGAGAGAGAGAGAGAGAGAGAGACTACCCTTATAAAATCGATTCCACCTTATGTCAGTAGACGACTACGTAAGTATTGTTAATGAAAATATTCCCATTACCAAAGTTCAATTAGATGATTTGCTTTCCCCTTTATGTAAGTGAGTCAGTCAATGATCGCGGTGCCTCTGCTCTCTTAAGCCTGTGAAATACAATCAAGATAATGGCGCAATTGCAAAACAATATGCCTCTTTCAATATTTAACACTGCATTCTCTGCTTCAAATCCAGGATCAACTTATGCGGTACGGAATGTGTTTGCATGCATTTTTGGCAATATGAGTAAGTTTTGTCAGTTTTGTGGGAATGCATCCTCTCAATTAGTTTTATCTGTATATCTGCAATTCGTTTATCGGGGAGTAAGCCTACATAATACTTTGTTGTTGTTCTTGTTGTTCTTGTTGGGGGTAGGAAAGGCATATGGAAAAGCCTAAAAAGGTCTGAAAAAAGGTGTTTCGCGTTGAGTTAAAGATAAGGGAATTTTAAAGATAGGATATTTATGATTTAGATATTATAACGAAAATGTAAAATATAAATAATGCGCATGTTAAACAGTATAGAAAAATTATAAGAAAATATAACTTGCTTATTTGAATTTTCTATGGCATTTAGGGTTTAGTTATTAGACTGAAAATGTAAAACTTAAATAATGTACAGGTTAAACACTATAGAATAATTTATAATAAAATATAGCGTATTTATTTTAATTTTCGTTGGCGAAAACAATGCTCTATTTGACCGTAGATTTCAGCAACGCGATTTCCGAGTAAGCTGCTGGTCGGATCATGCCTTGTTTTTAGCAGGGTTCGCCAATTTTAGACGGGAATCCTCGAGGGGACGAAACTCAAAAAACTCCATTAACTCGACAATAGTACAAAAGGAACGAAAGTTGTGACAAAAGAGCGCCTCTGAAGGGCGTCCTGACGTAATTGTGCTCTAATGGGGCTAATTTCCGTTTTCCAGTTTTCAAGAGGATAAATTGTATAGCGTCAGAATGAAAGAGCGTCCAAATGCGAAACGAAAACAAGAAAGCTTTAATTAAAGACAGAAATAATTATTTTGGCTCTTTGAAAACGATCTCTTGTTTTCTAGTAAATTCAAGACATTTAATTTTCCTATAAAATCTGATTTTATGAAAATTATTTTAACTCTTCGAAAATTAATGCTTTTTTCCCAGTAAACTCAAGACATTTCCTTTTTCCTGTAAAACCTGATTTTATAAAAATGATTTTAACTCTTCGAAGATGAACGATTTTGTTTTCCAGTAAATTCAAGACATTTCATTTTCCTGTAAAACCTAGTTTAATATATATATAATTTATGACAATGTTTTTTAATTAGTTATAATCTAAGTGACTGCTGCCCTTATTCTTGTAGTGTTATTCTATAAATCACGGCAGCTTGTGTTAATAATATTGCAATTCTTTGTTCCACCAAATTTTTTTTCTTTTTTAATTTTAGACTACTACTTGCCTCTCAAAAGACACTTAACGTTTTGCATTTGACGTCTAGGCCAGTCCCTTACGACGCTCTTGATTGGCTGTTGATAAGCCGGTCACGAGGTTGGAAATTCTCAGTCTCTCGAGAGAGTTCACATAGGCAGGATGTATTTTCCACCTCTCTTGAAAGACGTATCCTCAGGAGAGGTGGAATATACATCCTGCCTATGTGAACTCCCGAGAGAGACTGAGGAGACTTTCCAGCCCTGTGATTGACTTATCAACAGCCAATCAGGAGCGTCGTAAGGGACTGGCCTAGATGTCAAATGCACGCTTGATGTGAATCTACTATTGTGTCTATCTGCCATTACTCCATGTTTGGTTGTCTACTTGTTTGACAAGTCTAACTTTGCAAGTCTTGCGCCAAATGAAAGTAGAGGCACAAAGTTAAATTCTTCTCATTCTGAGGCAAATACTGGTCTCATGTAAAGACACTACAACTATTGCTGAAATAATGAATTGCATTATCAGTAGCACATCTGTCGTAATTATAGAATAGTACCAAGAATAAGGGCAACAACTGAGAAGAATTTGGAGTACCTCAGTCTCTAGCGTCCATAGTCGTTGTTTGTGATTGAGCTGGCCTCTTGCCAGCACGGGCTCTTGCTCATAGTACCGCCCGTAAAAGGTCCCTAGTAAAAGTGGCCATCGGTTATTACAGGAACGGGGTTATACAACGGCCCTCTATTCTCCAGATGGTTTCTCGTGAACATTCGTGTGTCTAATCAACAGAAGGTAATTCCAACCATTTGATATTTTCTATCAATATTTTCGTCTCAAACAAAATGTACACACAAACATACATACAATACATACACATATATATATATATATCTATATATATATATATATATCATATAATATATATAGTATATATGTGTGTGTGTGTGTGTGTGTGTGTGTCAGTAGAAGGATCCGCAGTAATATTCTTGTTTATCCATACGAAATGTATTTGTAGAAATATTTACAAACAAGAATATATTTCGTCTGGATAAACAAAAATATTACTGTGGATCTTTCTACTGATTTGTTAGAAGCACGATACGGTGTTTTTTAATAATTGCATTATGTGTATATATATAAAACAGTCATGAAGAACGCTTTCCTTCAAATTCCATTCTGGCTGAGAACCCATTGCACGATAGTTTGGGGACTCATCTGTAACATAGTCAGACCGCATAAGGGAAAATTTAGCTTTTGTGGTTGTTTTATGAGAAGAAAGGGAGGTCTCTTTACAGTGCGAGGTGGGAGGTTAAAGAATCGCCAGCGAGAATTCGGTAAAAAGGGTGTAGAAATAGAGAACATTGCCTTAAGGAAATGTTTAAGTATTATCAATTAAATTTAAGTTGGTTTTCGATTTTTTA
>NC_087202.1:3237584-3260084 GCF_015104395.2 Macrobrachium nipponense | reverse complement strand
CGACATGATACCACACACATGGCTAATAGAATGCCTGAAAATATATGGGGCAGAGGAAAACACCATCAGCTTCCTCAAAAATACAATCGCACTGGAATACAATACTTACAAGCTCTGGAATAAGACTAGCAGAGGTTTAATATCAGGAGAGGGATCTTCCAGGGCGACTCACTGTCCCCACTACTCTTCGTAGTAGCCATGATTCCCATGACAAAAGTACTGCAGAAGATGGATGCCGGGTACCAACTCAAGAAAAGAGGCAACAGAATCAACCATCTGATGTTCATGGACGACATCAAGCTGTATGGTAAGAGCATCAAGGAAATAGATACCCTAATCCAGACTGTAAGGATTGTATCTGGGGACATCAGGATGGAGTTTGGAATAGAAAAAATGCGCCTTAGTCAACATACAAAAAGGCAAAGTAACGAGAACTGAAGGGATAAAGCTACCAGATGGGAGCAACATCAAACACATAGATGAGACAGGATACAATACCTGGGAATAATGTAAGGAGGAGATATAAAACACCAAGAGATGAAGGACACGATCAGGAAAGAATATATGCAGAGACTCAAGGCGATACTCAAGTCAAAACTCAACGGCGGAAATATTGATAAAAGCCATAAAACACATGGGCAGTGCCAGTAATCAGATACAGCGCAGGAATAGTGGAATGGACGAAGGCAGAACTCCGCAGCATAGATCAGAAAACCAGGAAACATATGACAATACACAAAGCACTACACCCAAGAGCAAATACGACCAGGACTATACATAACACGAAAGGAAGGAGGGAGAGGACTACTAAGTATAGAGGACTGCGTCAACATCGAAAACAGAGCACTGGGGCAATATCTGAAAACCAGTGAAGACGAGTGGCTAAAGAGTGCATGGGAAAGAAGGACTAATAAAGCAGACGAAGACCCAGAAATATACAGAGAGGAGAGACAGAAAGAACAGAGGACTGGCACAACAAACCAATGCACGGACAATACATGAGACAGACTAAAGAACTAGCCAGCGATGACAATTGGCAATGGCTACAGGGGAGAGCTAAAGAAGGAAACTGAAGGAATGATAACAGCGGCACAAGATCAGGCCCTAAGAACCAGATATGTTCAAAGTACGATAGACCCCCCCCCCCCCCGGAAATAACATCTCTCCCATATGCAGGAAGTGCAATACGAAAAGTGAAACCATAAACCACATAGCAAGTGAATGCCCGGCACTTGCACAGAACCAGTACAAAAAGAGGCATGATTCAGTAGCAAAAGCCCTTCACTGGAGCCTGTGCAAGAAACATCAGCTACCTTGCAGTAATAAGTGGTACGAGCACCAACCTGAAGGAGTGATAGAAAATAAAACGATCAGGCAAAGTATCCTCTGGGACTATTGGTGATCAGAACGGATAGGGTGATACGTTGCAAACAGACCAGACGTGACGTTGATTGACAAGGTCAAGAAGAAAGTATCACTCATTGATGTCGCAATACCATGGACACCGAGTTGAAGAGAAAGAGAGGGAAAAATTGGATAAGTATCAAGATCTGGAAAATAGAAATAAGAAGGATATGGGATATGCCAGTGGAAATCGTACCCATAATCATAGGAGCACTAAGGGCACGATCCAAGATCCCTGAAAAAGGAATCTAGAAAAATTAGAGGCTGAAGTAGCTCCAGGACTCATGCAGAAGAGTGTGATCCTAGAAACGGCACACAATAGTAAGAAGAGTGATGGACTCCTAAGGATGCAGGATGCAACCCGGAACCCCACACTATAAATACCACCCAGTCGAATTGGAGGACTGTGATAGAGAAAAAAAAAATAAAAAAAAAATAAAAATAATAATAAATAATAATAATAATAATATTGTTCATGGCTACCCTGTATTTTACTCTCCTAACCCCCGTGTGCATGTTTTATTTCTTTGCTAACAACAATACGAGTCGATATTCCATTTTACATTCAATCCCTTACTGTTCTGTAACTCTATACAAACGTTTTACCATTTTTGTCTGAATCGTTCCAGCGATACAGTCACTTTTCTCTAACATTTTATTTATTTACCGTTTATACTTTTTTTTTGGTTTTTTTTTTTTACCTCCAGGTCGCTTATACAGAAACAACCAATTTTCGATTCAAGTCTCGCTGTGTATTCCTACTTTTTTTTTTCATTTCGACTTCACCTTTTTCTGTGGTCATTGGAGAATTTAGTTCAGGAAACACGAGGCCTCTAACCAAAAGTTGCAAACCTGGTTTGCCTTCATAAAAGGGATGCTTTGATCTTTGAGCTTGCGCAGTGTTTCCAAAAAAAGAGAGCTAACAGGAAAGCTACCACTGTTTTGGTGCATCCAATACGTGAGCCATATTGAATTAAGTTTTCTTTATATAGCCAATGAAAATATTTGGAATTGCTTTACCTTTACATTTGCTCAAAATATGTCAGGTTAATACCAACACAAGTTGTGTTCGAATAAGCTAAATATATATTTAAAAGAAAAATAAAACAATGAAAATATTTGGAAATGCCATATTAAATAAGTTACCTTTTATGTATCCAATGAAAATATTGGAATTGCCATATTAAGTAAGTTTTTTTTTTTGTTTTATGTATCCAATGAAAATATTTGGAATTGCCATATTAGATAAGTTTGTCTTTTATATATCCAATGAAAATATTTGGAATTTCCATATTAAATAAGTTCTTTTATGTACCCAATGAAAATATTTCGAATTATGATATCTGATAAGTTTGTCTTTTATGTATCTAATGAAAATATTTCGAATTGCCATATCAGATAAGTTTATCTTTTATGTATCCAATGAAAATATTTGGAATTGCTCTAGCTTCACCTTTGCTCAAAATATGTCAGGTTAATACAATGCAAGTTGTGTTCGAATAAGGTAAAAAATATTTAAAAGAAAAAATAATTAGATTTTCTTACATCAATTGAGGACGTATAAAAACACAAATTAAAGAACAATATTGAACTTGGAAAATACATTATTTCTGCAAATGCAGAAACATTGCAATACTGCAATTGGGCCGGGAATTTTACTGATAACGTGCTTAGGGGAAACATTACAGTATTAGAATGTGATTTCCGATCTCTTTAGCTGTTTTAAATGGTTTTATTTACACAGTCCGCCTATTAGGTCCAGTGCTACTTCCAGTGCCACTTCCACGGACTGATTTTTCTGGAGTTTTTAAGCAATACGACTTTCTGACGACGATTGTTATAATGTCCACAACGGATTGAAATTACTACCCACCCATACTATAGTAGATTCACATCAACCGTGCATCTGATGTCTAGGCCAGTCCCTGACGACGCTCCTGATTGGCTGTTGATAAGCCAACCACAGGGCTGGAAACTCTCAGTCTCTCTCGAGATAGTTCACATAGGCAGGATGTAGTATGTTCCACCTCTCCTGAGGAATACGTCTTTCAAAAGTATTCCTCAGGAGAGGTGGAACATACATCCTGCCTATGTGAACTCTCGAGAGAGAGACTGAAAGTTTCCAGCCCCGTGATTGGCTTATGAACAGACAATCAGGAACGTCGTAAGGGACTGTCCTAGACATCAGATGCACTGTTGATGTGAATCTACTATAGTATCAGCTGATCCAATATTGTTTAAAAATGCTATATAATGCATGAAATATTAAACAAATATAGTTTATACATGTGCATTCTTTTTCAACACACGCTCATCATCTACCAGGTATGTTTTTTATATTTTAATATTCATGCATTTGAATGACAGAAAAAGACGAAAAAGGATATTTATATTTTTTCACATCACAAACATTTTCGTTTTGCACATTTTTGCTTTTTCATAAATAGTTGTTAAATGTGTGGGTTGGGAAAGAGAATGTTCAAAACAAAATAATTTATCAGCTATTTAATTTGATTTCAGTTTCAGATACCAAAATAGAATTTCGATTCCGACCTACTCTATGCAGACAACTTTTGGATTTTTTTTATTCATTCGAAAGATAGATTTCATCTTGTTCATAGAATTCAGATTGATTAAAACCTCCATTTGTTTCTCTAGTCACTATTATTTAATAATCTTTTACATTCATATATCTCTGGATTACATATACAAATGTCACGAATCAATTTAACCCAGTTCAAGGTAACTAGTTTCTTTGAACATTTGAACCCAGTTCAAGGTAACTAGGTTCCAAGAACATTTGAACCCAGTTCAAGGTAACTAGGTTCCCTGAACATTTGAACCCAGTTCAAAGTAACTAGGTTTCCTGAACCACTTGAGCTTACAAACAGTATTATTCTCAAGGAGAAAGTTATTCTCGTCAGCATATTTCAGCAATAAGGTTCCGAGGCCTTACATGATAAACGCCCGTTATATATTATAAGAAAAAGGATATTAAAGACTATAGACTGCGCTAAAATCCGTAATGAGTTCTAACAAGGACCCCCAAAGGACACCTCTGGGCTCATCCTCTCGTTAACTGCGGTTGATATAAAAGATAATAAGGTTTCTACTGGGGTTTTATGACAAGGAGGAGGGGGGCGGGTGGGGAAAGGTCCCTTTGGCGTTCAGGTAGCTTATTGGGAGGTGAAAAAGGTAATACTAGTAGGTGGAAGTTCATTAATAGTTTGATATAGATGGTGTGCATTGACACAACTTCGTTTAAGGGTTGATTTTTGTAAAGGTTTGTGTGTTGAGAGATTTTATGGCTGTCTGGGTGGATCCCTTCTTTTTAATTTATTTAGAAATTTTTATATTTTTTAGTACCTGTCCTATAGACATATTGTCTGGTATAAAAGTTTGAATATATCATGAATGATTTTTATGTTACACACTCATGCGCTTGGATCTTCAACTAGAAATAGTTTCTTACTTTTAGTTTTCTGTAAAAGAAGACTTTTGAGATTGCTTGTCCTGCCGTACTTTTCTGTCCGCCCTCCAGATCTTGAAAACTATTGGTGCTAGAGGGCTGCAAATTGGTATGCTGAACATGCTTTCTCCAATCATCAGACATACCAAATTGTAGCCCTCTAGCCTCAGTAGTTTTGATTTTATTCAATATTAAAGTTAGCCATAATCGTGCGTCTGTCACCAATTTAGGATGTAGCGCCTGTACAGAAAACTTGAGGGTGCTGAAGAAACATCAGCGCATTTTTTATTTTGTTAATATTGAAACGTTTGATAGAGGTCTATTAGTCACTCAGGATATTCAATGCTACTCTGCTTGTAGAGCTTAATAGGTTGTTTTTTTGCATTCTGCTAACACAAGAAAAATTCTAAATAAACCAAAATATTTTTTGGTAGCACAAGGCCCTCTGAAAGATCTCCCGAGGTAAAGGAAAACAAGGCGTGATCCGACCTCCAGCTTACTCGGAAACACGTGAAGCAAGCTTTTCCTCACACATATGTTGCAAACATTATATTCCTAACTTAACGAGAAGTGGTCTTTGTAACTAGTAACTCATACCTAGCATACTGACAATAAAAAGGACACAAATTAAACATGTTCATATATTCTCAGTTGTAAGTGGAAACACAAAATAATTCAGCAGAAACAGACTCTAAATTCAGCACACCAAATAAATTAAAACATGTTGAAATCTATGGTTCAAATAGATCCTTGTTTCACCAACAAAAATAAAAATGAATACGCTATATTTTATTAGGAATAGTTTTTCTGTACTTTTTAACTTGCACAGCATTTTTTTTTTTTCTTATATTTTCATTCTAATAAATAAACCATAAATATCCTATCCTAAAATTCCTGTATCTTTAACTTAAAACGAAACACCTTTTTCAGAACCTTTTTAGGCTCTTCCGTAGACCATACTACCCTCAACAAAAGAACAACAACAACAAAGTAGTTTGCAGGCTTACTACCTGAGTAAGCGATAAATTGGAAAGACCCAGAACCAGACCAAATTAAAAGCTCCGATGACGTTTATTGCTGCGAATAGAATCAGACTAAGTAAACTGATTCAGTATAACTTTATTGAAGAAGTTTAATGTTGAAGACAATAATAATAACAATAATAATTCCAATGTGGATTGAAGCTTCTTGTGTAACCAGTGCGAGTTATGTTTGACGTCCAGTAATCGGGAATACCAATCCAACACTGGGGCTATTTCCCTCGAGCCTTTTGACTCTTACAGCTTTTTTTTCTGCGCATTTGTGGATTTTCTTCTGACGTGGTTCCGATTAATTTGAACGGTGTACTGGAAAGGAAGTTGCAGTAACAAATGATTTTCACTATTTATTGAATCTACAATTTATCGTTGGTGAAATACGTATTCCCTGAATTAAACAAATATTTCAAATGCCTAAATTAGTGATACACAGCTTAAATGTCATGCAATAAACGTACTAAAAGAATGCATATTAAGAATCCTAGCAAACTGCATTACGCTCCTCGTGCAAACGGCATCGTAATTAAATGTGTAAAGATGTAGCGCAGCTGAAATTGACGAAGAATTATAAAAAAAATGAGAAAACAAAATCCTGACGAGAGGTTTGGTGGCTGCCCTGAAAATAAACTTGGGAGGAAATCCTTGGCGAAATCCCTTTCTCAGAAGCAAGCGAAGAAGTTTTGGCAGGAACCGTCCGAGCTTCCGAAGATATGTCACGATACAGAGCATCGTGATCAGAGTTTCCGTTGGGGAAAAAGCCTGAGTTTGAAGAAAGGAGATTAAAGCGTAAGTTAAAAAAAAAAAAAAAAAAGGAAATTACAGCAGCTGTCCGAACTCACGACTGGACTCGGAGTTTGTGGTCGCCTTGTCATTTCGACGATGTTTGACCCATCCCCCCCGCCTTTCATTTTTTTTATTTTTATCAGTTTTCATTCACTTTGAAAATACTGAATATACTGTTGGATTTTTGGATAAAGTTGAACGAGCGAAAGACAGGTTGAGTCTGGCTTTGCAACTTTTGTCGGAGAGAGAGAGAGAGAGAGAGAGAGAGAGAGAGAGAGAGAGAGAGAGATAGATGTGTGTGTGTGTACACACAGTATTTATTTAGACAAAGGCAGAATTAATCTCACAACTCTGAGAAAACTTTTGTTCCTTCATACAAGAGCTCTCTGACCTTCTATCCGTCTATCAATCTAATGTCCCTCAAAGGTTGGCAATTCATAATTGGGGGGGTTCACTTTCAGGCAGCAGCTTGGAAGGTTTGCTAGAAGATATTATTATTATTTTTTTTTTTTTTTTGCTCTATCACAGTCCTCCCCAATTCGACTGGGGTGGTATTTATAGTGTGGGGTTCCGGGTGTTTGCATCCTGCCTCCTTAGGAGTCCATCACTTTTCTTACTATGTGTTGCCGTTTCTAGGATCACACTCTTCTGCATGAGTTACTGGAGCTACTTCAGCCTAATAGTTTTTCTAGATTCCTTTTCAGGGCGGATCTTGGGATCGTGCCTAGTGCTCATATGATTATGGGTAACGATTTCCACTGGCATATCCCATATCCTTCTTATTTCTATTTTCAGATCTTGATACTTATCCATTTTTCCCCCTCTTTCTCTTCAACTCTGGTGTCCCATGGTATTGCGACATCAATGAGTGATATTTCTTCTTGACTTTGTCAATCAACGTCACGTCTGGTTTGTTTGCATGTATCACCCTATCTGTTCTGATGCCATAGTCCCAGAGGATCTTTGCCTGATCGTTTTCTATCACTCCTTCAGGTTGGTGCTCGTACCACTTATTACTACAAGTAGCTGGTGTTTCTTGCACAGGCTCCAGTGGAGGGCTTTTGCCACTGAATCATGCCTCTTTTTGTACTGGTTCTGTGCAATTGCCGGGCATTCGCTTGCTATGTGGTTTATGGTTTCATTTTTTTTTCGTATTGCACTTCCTACATATGGGAGAGATGTTATTCCGTCTATCGTTCTTTGAACATATCTGGTTCTTAGGGCCTGATCTTGTGCCGCTCGTTATCATTCCTTCAGTTTCCTTCTTTAGCTCTCCCTCTGTAGCCATTGCCATGTGTCATCGCTGGCTAGTTCTTTAGTCTGTCTCATGTATTGTCCGTGCATTGGTTTGTTGTGCCATTCCTCTGTTCTGTCTGTCATTCTCCTGTCTCTGTATATTTCTGGGTCTTTCGTCTACTTTTATTAGTCCTTCTTCCCATTGCACTCTTTAGCCACTCGTCTTCACTGGTTTTCAGATATTGCCCCAGTCTCGTTCTCGATGTTGACATAGGCCTCTATACTTAGTAGTCCTCTCCCTCCTTCCTTTCGTGTTATGTATAGTCTGTCCGTATTTGCTCTTTGGTGTAGTACTTTGTGTATTGTCATTTGTTTCCTGGTTTTCTGATCTATGCTGCGGAGTTCTGCCTTCGTCCATTCCACCTATTCCTGCGATTATTATTATTATTATTATTATTATTATTATTATTATTGATTATTATTATTATTATTATTATTATTAGAATGAACTATTCGCATGGAACAATCACACCAAAGTGGCCATTGACTTGAAACAAAATTCCAAAGAATGTTGGTAGGTTTGTTATTACCCTTGGGGAGTCGCGAACCCTCGACATCTGAGTGACAAAGCCACGACATTAGCCACTATACCAGCAAACCAGGAAAGTTATTTGAAAAAAAAAAAAGATGTAGTGAAAAAAATAGATTGATGAAAATATGGAGATGAAGAGATAGATTGTTGCACGTGTATTTTGATACCATTTATTTATTTCATATATAGCCCCAAGGGAACGTAATTTACCGAAGAGTTTTGAATAAAAAAAAAAAAATCATTCAATGTTTTACTTCTTTCCCCTCCACGTCCAAGTGGAATGTAGAGATGGGGAAAATGCTTTCCAATTACCTGCAGGCCTGAATCATTCCACGCTAGAGCAAAGCTATTCCTTTCCTCAGAATATGTACTGGAAAGAAAGGTCTTCCAGAAATATTTGATACATTTTATTTTTTTTTTTACAATTTTACATTATGTTAGAAATTCGTAAAAATCTCATAACAGCCCAGGCACTAAAATGGTGAAGAAATCCACTGTAGTGCAAATGTTAACATATATTGAGATATTATATATATATATACATACATTATATATATATATATATATATATATATATATATATATAAATTATATATATATATATATATATACGTATATATGTGTGTGGTGTGTGTGTGTGCGTGTGTGTGTGTGTGTGTGTCTAATAAAGGACCCCATATATATAGAAAGTAAGTACTATATACAAGAGACTGCTGTCTCTCTCTTCAGGTAGGTAATGATTCATTACCTACCTGAAGAGAGAGACAGCAGTCTCTGAATATAGTAATTATTTTCTATAGTGGCGTTGTTTGGGCTCCTTTTATTAGATGGAATTCTGTTGTAACAGAACATTTTTACCAGTCAAATATGATATTATATAGATTATTATATATAGAATATATAATATTATATATATATATATATTATATATATATGAAATATATTCTGTTAAAACAAAATTCCATCTAATAAAAGGAGCCCATAGAAATACCAGAATGCAAAAAGTAAATACTATGTTTCAAAGACCAAAAGCCTCTCACTCTTCAAACAGGTGATGATGAGAAAAGTGCAGCAAAAGTGGATGTATACCAAGAGGTCCTCAGGTCAGCCATTGAGTCACCCCGGTCAATAATTTTCTTTTTTAATCTTTTGAATTGTTAGTCGGAGGAAGATTTTGTCTATAATATCTGATTCCCACTATCCTTTAGAAAGATTCAGTTGTTTCTTTGTTTAATCTATATGAGTCCCACGACCCTTTTGAGACATTCATTCTGTGTTCTTTGTTTAACCAGTGCTGATTCTGCCATCTGGCTTTTGAACCGACAGTTGCTGCTATATATACATGCATACATACATACATAAGTCATTGTACATCGTTGTTTTTAAATCAGGCTTCGGTTCGAATCCTTTTCATGACAAAGCAAGTCTTAATTACAATACCCCTTGGGTGTAAGTTATTCCAAAGCTGTTTTTCCATGTGGGTATTAACCGATACTAGTGGTTTAATATATCGTGTATGTATTTATACACACACAAATAAATATATATATATTATATATATGTATGTAGTATATATGTACATATAAATAATTACATGATTTGTTACCTCCTGTAAAACAAGGAGTAGGTCTTCACGTCTTGATCCTATTGCCTTGTTATTGCAAGAGGCGTTCAGAACACCGTACAGAAATGTCTGAAAAGATGTGATTCTTCCATTTATCTTCTGTGATTCTGAAATATCAATCTAACGGCCATTATTGAAGGTGTTCTATAAATAATGCACATTGCTATTTGGCTCCCGAAAAACACCAATGGATTTTGTCCGGGTGGAAATCCTAACAAATAGCGCTCATAAATTTGTGGATATTACGCTTATTGCCTCACGGCCACACTCATAGCCAATGAGGAGAGGAGAGAGAGAGAGAGAGAGAGAGAGAGAGAGAGAGAGAGAGAGAGAGAGAATATTTACCTCCTTTCAGTCTCTTCCTTTCTTCTAACTTTCCACCTGTTCCTAACAGTTGTTTCATGGTGCAATTGTGAGGTGAAATCTCTCTCTCTCTCTCTCTCTCTCTCTCTCTCTCTCTCTATCTCTCTCTCTCTCTCTCTCTCTCCTCTCTCTCCCCGTTACACTTTTCAAACCTTTTTACTGCCGATTTCCGCTTCAGTGCCGAGTGATCTCAGAAGTCCCAGCGCTTGGCCTGTAGCCCAAATTCTATACTATTTTCTTCTATTTCAATCTATTCTATTCTACTCCATAACGACTGAAGTAATAAGTATGAATTATATAAATAAAAGGTGGGTATTTTTCATCTAATTTTCTCAAAAGTACTAGGTCTTGAGACCACCTTTTTCCTTCCAAGATAAATGTTAAATCATTAAAAAATAAAAAATAAAATGTGCCGAAGTTACCGTACAGTTTTAAGTGCTCTATGAAACTCTCAGCCTCGGCCAATGAAATTCAGCTGCTACCCCCACGAGTGGCCTGTGTCGTTAGAACCTATTACTGGTGCCACGATCATAGCAAACTTTAACCCTTAAATGAAATAAATCTACTGAGCCCTCTAGCCTTAGCAGTTTTTAAGATATGAGGACCTGACAGAAAAAGTGCTGACGGACAGACAAATTCGTCATAATAATTTCTTTTAATATGCCATTCGGGCGGTTGTAGCGTCTCACATCATTTAATTTTCCATTAGAATGAGTCTGCTTACGGTTATAATGGCTATGGAAAAAAATATAAATAATTAAATAGTAGCAAGAACCAGAGAAACCATGTTTATAAGCTGAAAGAATATTACGACAGCACGAGAATTCCATCGGGGGGAGAGTACTCGAGTGAAATCTTTTTTATCTTCTTTATGTATAATTTTACAAGAGAGACGCAATTGCTCAGAAATGCGTGCGATTGTCGGGATTGTAAAATGATTCCATTCAGACTCGCCACGAGTTGTAACAACCCTGGATAGAGAGAGGGACTCGTTAACATTGGACGATGAACGCTAATTGCTTGTTTCTATTTCTGGGCTCGTTTTTTATCCTTCCTCTCCAAAGCGAAATATTTTAACATTATGACGCAGAGGAGAAGCAGCATCACTTTATATTCTTTCTGGTGGAGTATTGCTTTTTAAGGAATTATTGTTGTTTTTAGTACCAAATCACATATCCAGTAAAAACCAGCGCTGGAAATTGAAGTGTCTTAAAATTTGTGACATGAAAGCAAACCAAGTCGGCTCGTATGTAAACAACAAAGAAGTAAACTTAAGATCGTGTACGAATTATGTATGTATATGTATGTGTATATATATATATATATATATATATATATATATATATATATATATATGTATATATATATATATATATGTATGTATATATATATATATATATATATATATATATATATATATATATATATATATATATATATATATATATATATATATATATATATATATATATATATATATATATATATATATATATATATATATATATACAGGGTGTATTTATTGCTCAGAGTGGCACTGGGACTATGGACACCCTGTATATATAATATATATATATATATATATATATATATATATATATATATATATATATATATATATATATATATAGATATATATATATATACACATACAGGGAGTAGGGTAACCCTTCTCCCAAGAGGGAGTTTTTTATTTTTTTATTTTGTTTTTTTTTTTAAATTTTTTTAGGTTCATCACAGAGCGTAAGTTTTATATCTGGGTAAACTGAATCAAAAGTGTTATTTATCAATACCGAGGATATTTACACTGTCTCATCATTATTATATGTGTGTATATATATGTATATATATATATATATATATATATATAGTATATATATATAGAAACACACATATATAAATATATATATATATATATATATATATATATATATATATAAACACACACACACACTATATATATATATATATATATATATATATATATATACTTACATATATATATATATATATATATATATATATATATATATATATATATATAGCATAATTATGGCTTGCAATAAGATAAGTTATTTCAATTTGCTATTACATCCTCTGTGCTAAAAAATTTCAATTATTATTTCTCCTATCATCTCTATAATTCGTATAAATTTGGAAAAAAACTTCAGATTTTACTAAACTTATATTTATTTTGCAGAACAGCGAAATGCTCTCAATACAAGATGTAGTTTTCAGTGTATGAATTATTATTCATCTCAGTAATCACATTACCGGCTAGCACAGTGGGCGTCAAATATCGTTCGAACTTATTTTTTAAATGTTCAAACAATACGTAGTTTTATTTTAAATATTCAGACAATACTTAGTTTTTATTTTGAAAGGTTCAAACCATTCTTAGTTTTATTTCAAATATTCAGACAATACTTAGTTTTATTTTTAAATGTTCAAACCCATTTTTAGTTTTATCTTTAAATGTTCAGACAAAATGTTGTTTTATTTTGAAATGTTCAAAACAATACATTAGTTTTATTTTAAATGTTCAGACAATATGTATTTTTTTATTTTTAAATGTTCAAACAATACTTAGTTTTATTTTTAAATGTTCAAACAATACTTGGTTAAAAAAAAATAACTTAGGAAAACGTGTGGGTAGCAGTCCAAAACCTTAAAAAATCCAGTTTGAGGGAACAACATTGATCACAGTGGGTTACTGAGCATAGTGTAATACACTATTTGAATGCCCTTCACAAGTCCATCTCCTTTTTTGCTCTTCAGACTGTTCACCAACTTGTCTGTTTAGAGGATAGAACGGTTAATCCTACGTTGGTTTGTCACACGTCGTGTGGCCTGTGATGTTGACGAAGCTTATAATATGTGCTGACAGTATTTGGAAATACTTAGTTTTCTCCCATCCAAAGACTGACCAGAACGAATGTTGTCTTTAAGCAGTAGTACAGCGAACTTATTTTGGGGGTATATGTTCGTCGCTGAATTTCATTATATAAGGTTTATTTATTTGATTATTATTTCACTTTGTTAATTTATGTATTTTTGGGGGGGTGGGGGGGGGGGGTTGGTGAGATTTTGATTAATTTTTCTGTGATGGAGTTAAGGAAAGAATTAAAAAAAAAATGTATGGTATTTGTAGTGTGTGTGTGTGTGTATATATATATATATATATATATATATATATATACTATATAATGATATAAACAATATATATTACTATATACTTATATATATATATATATATATATATAATATATTATATATATATATATAAATTTTTGCCTAACACCAGATCGAACCCAGGTCTTTGAACAATTGAAAGACCAGACCGCTGCCGACCAGGCCACAATTGAAAGACCTGAGTTCAATCCTGATGTGAGTCTGAAATTTAGTTTTTGTTCTACACGTGATTGTGTTGATTAGATATATATATATGTATGTATATATTATATATATATATATATATATATATATATATTTATATATATATATATATATCCAATAAGTGGTATAGGTATGTTTTGATCGGTAGAAAATACTTAATGTCGTTCATTGTTTACGCTTTTTTATACGTATTCTTGGGTCTGATTTTCGATAAACGTGGAACTGTTCTGGAGAATTTTGGTTTTCAAAGATTCTTATAGACTTTTTTTTTAGCTATAATGTACAGCCGAACTGATCTCACCTCCGCCATACCGTGAAGTGATATCAACAGTAACAAATTGTCCCCTTATCCAGCAACACGTTACTCCCGAGTAACAAAATCTCCTTGGTTTTTCCTCAAATCCCAGCTATTATACGTTACTCCCTCTTGCGGTATAATCCTATCCACCTACCCTCCTGAGCTAATCCAGAATGATCAAGGTATCTAAAAGAGGAAGGGAAACTTCTCTCCAGGAGGTCTGATCCTTTCAGGAAGGAAGGAAAGCCTCTTTTTTACTCGTTGATGCAATGGTGTCCTTAGGGATGCTGCAAAAAATCCTTTTCCTGGTTTCAGAACGTGTGGAGGAATTTTATTTCTAGGAATCTGTGGAAATTAATAGGGAACGTGTAATCTCTCTTGCTGTATTTTTCGTTTATTTCTACCAGCATGTCTTCCCATCTCTTGCTTTTCTTTAATTATCCATTTTTTCATGGTCAAAACATAATCGTAATTATCATGAATGTAGTATCTGTCGAAAATTCAATCGGTCTTGGAATTCAGTTGTTAAGCTGTACCGAAAAAATTGATCATGAAACCTGACCAAAGTTAATTAGAATAAGCCTCTTTGTTTCTCATGCAGCATTGAATATTTAATTTTTCGAACGAACATCCAAGACAGAAAAAATCTAGAAACCTCAATTAGTCTTTCAGAGGAATGAAGAAAATTAAATAAATCAAGAATGATGGCATTAATTCCTGGCTCATTAATGATTAGGATTTCGTCCGCTGAGTGGATTCAGGAAGCTTGAAGAAAAATATTCATGGAACAAAATAATAATAATAAAAAAAATTAAAATCTATATGCAATCCGTACAGCTGATCGGTATTTTATATGCCTGTCGCCATATCTCTTCAGATCGACCGCACTTATTTACAGTTTATCCTACTGAAAATAATGAAAGTTTGTTTTAGAAGTATACGTATATATACACATGTTTGCTCGTACGTTATAATATCAACGGCAGTGACCCAATATGGGTTAACAGTGGATAGATCTCTCGGTATAAATACCGCCTTTTCTGTAACTTTTCTCATTCATTACCTACCTGGAGAGAGAAAGACAGCAGCTGTCTCTGAAATATAGTATTTTCTCTCTATATTTTGGCGTTTTTATGGGCTCCTATTATTTAATGGAATTCTGTTGTAAACAGAATATTTTTACCAGTCATATATAGTATATATATATATATATATATATATAATAGAGTATATATATATACGTATATAATATATATATATATATATATATATATATATATATATATATAATATATGTACGGGTATATATACGGTTATATATATATATATATATATATATATATAGATATATATATATATATATATATATATATATATATATATATATATAATATATATATAATATATATATAATATATATAGAATATATATATATATATATATATTATATATATATAATATAATTATACAATATATTATATATATATATATATTATATATATATTATATTATATATATATATATATATATATATATATATGTGTGTGTGTGTGTGTGTGTGCGTGTGTGTGTGTGTGTGCGTGTGTGTGTGTGTGTATTTATGTATGTATATTTGTTTGTAACTTTGTGTGCGCATGTCGTATGTGAGTGTAGTTCTTGAGAACCTTATGTAGATCCTCCATGTAACAAAAAAATGAATAAATAAATAAACATGTTTAATCATCTAAATCTTCTCTAACGCCTTTTTGTTTTCTTAGCGCTATGAAGAGTTAGTAAACCGAGAAAATCCTTGTACGTATGTCATAGAGCTTTGGATAGGAAAAAGAGACCAATCTAGCCTCAGGTTTTCTAGCACGAGGGAATAATATCACCTTCAAACGCCAGTCACGTAAACGCCTCGGTACAGGTTGTCTGACGTAATTTTAGTCGAGGTGTACTGGGACAGTAATGCAGCAACGCATGCTCGGAATGGGAATATTTTCTCAAAGAGTGTAGTACACTCGTATGTTGGAAATATAGTTGTAAAAGTGTAGTATACTCGTATAATATAGATGAACATATAGATGTAAAAGTATAAGGAAACGAGAAAAAACTCATAAATATTAGGAGAAATTGCGTTTAATTTGGATTGAAAATATTTTTTTCAGGGCGTATACTCGTATGTTGGAAATATAGATGTAAAAGTATAAGGAAACGAGAATAAAACTAATAAATATTTGGATAAGTTGTGTTTAATTTGGTCTGAAAATATTTTCTGAAAGAGTAGTATATTCGTAAGTTGGAAATATAGCTGTAAAAGTATAAGGAAATGACCATAAAAATAATAAATATTTGGATAAATTGTGTTTAATTTGGAATGAAAATATTTTCTCAAAGAGTGTATTATATTCGTATGTTGAAAATATAGATGTAAAAGTATAAGGAAATGACCATAAAACTAATAAATATTTGGTTGAATTGCGTTTAATTTGGAATGAAAATATTTACTCAAAGAGTGTAGTATTTTCGTATGTTGAAAATATAGATGTAAAAGTTAAAGGAAATGAGCGTAAAAATAATAAATATTAGGATAAATTTCGTTTAATTTGGACTGAAAATATTTTCTCAAGAGTGTAGTATACTCGGATATTGAAAATATAGATGTAAAATATAAGGAAATGCCCATAAAACTAATAAATCTTAGGACATGTTAACAAATAAAATATTGAACCACTAATTAACGTAGATTGGATGATGAAAACTTAGGCAATATCTATTTTATACGATGAAGGAATGTGCAGAATAAAACCGTGAGGGATTTTGTTTTTCTGAAGTGAGGAAAGATTCTGCTTTTCTCAACAACCAACACTCTATCTATCTATCCTTCCTTCTGCATTATTTTCAGCGGCTGATATCTGAGTCCCAAAAGGCAGCATCAAAATGCGGCCAGAAAATTGCGAAGTTCGCTGGGAAAAAGATACCGCTCTCGGGAAAGATGGAGGGAGAGAGAGAGAGAGAGAGAGAGAGAGAGAGAGAGAGAGAGAGAGAGAGAGAGATTTGTGTGCTTAATCATTCAGCAAAAGAATCAGTTAGACAGCGCCTGTTGATAGGTTGCCACATGTAGAGAGAGAGAGAGAGAGATGAGAGATGAGAGAGAGAGAGAGAGAGAGAGAGAGAGGGACGTTAGATAAAAAATAATTAATTTCAGTTAGAGAGAGAGAGAGAGAGAGAGAGAGAGGGGGGGGGACGTTAGATAAATAATTAATTTCAGTTAGAGAGGAGAGAGAGAGGTGGGGGGGGGGGGGTAGACGTCAGATCAAATAATTAATTTCAGTTAGGAAGAAAGAAAGAGAGAGAGGAGAGACTTCAGATAAACTAATTAATTTCAAGTGAGAGAGAGAGAGAGTCAGATAAAATAATTAATTTCAGTTAGAGAGAGAGAGAGAGAGAGAGAGAGAGAGAGAGAGAGAGAGAGAGGAATGGAATAAAATGAATATAATTCTATAAATAATTTTTGCTTACTCGGGGAGTAAGTCTACAGACTGCTTTGTTGTTGTTGTTGTTGTTGGTTGTTGTTGTGTGGGGTAGATAGGAAATGCCTATGGAAGAACAACCTAGAAAATGGTCCGAAAAAGGTGTTTTGGGTTGAGTTACAGATAGGAATTTTAGGATAGGATATGATTTATTATTAGAATGAAAATGTAAAGAATAAATAATGTGCATGTTAAACAGTACAGAAAAATATTTTTAATAAAATGTAGCGTATTTATTTTAATTTTCGTTGGTGAAACAAGGGCTCTATTTGACCGTAGATTTTAGCACGTTTTGATTTATGTTAAATGTTAGGAATATAATGTTTGCAACTTATGCGTGAGGGGAAAAGCTTTTTGCTGAACGTCAGATCACGCCTTCCTTGTTTTCTAAGAATAAGGAGAGAAATAGATCCAGGTTTATGATAGCGCACGTTTCGAACATTAATAGTAATGATAACATGTAATTCAACAACAAATAATAATAATTATACTGGTAAAAATATTGTGGAAATATGGCATTGCTTTTGAAAATAAAATCTATTTTTAAAACATTTTATCAGATAATGTAAATCTTAAGGAAACTGGCAACTTCTTAACTTTCTTCAATAAATATATCAGATACTGTAAATCTTAATCTTAATGTTACTGGCGAACTTCTTCACTTTCTCCAATAAATTATCAGATACTGTAAATCTTGATGTGACTGACGAATTTCTTCACTTCATCCAATAAATTTATCAGATACTGTAAATCTTAATGTAACTTCTCAACTTTCTCCATTAAATATTTCGGTATTATTACTTTGATCCAACGACCTCCACATTCCGCTTCAGTCAGTGTCAAACTCAAACTCACTCGGTAAGTCCCTGAGAGCAACAGTTGGTCCTTACAACAGGCTAGTATTCTCTGTTGTGTGTCCAATATGACGGATAAATTAAAGGCACTGACTGCATCAGGATAGTAATGGGTTGGGCATTCAAAATAACTTTATCTAGAGCCTTCTCTCTCTCTCTCTCTCTCTCTGTGGATAGTGATTGTTCTTATTTTGGGTTCTGTAATGTTCAGTTTCCTGAAAGTTGTCTCTCTCTCTCTCTCTCTCTCTCTCTCTCTCTCTCTCTCTCTCTCTCTCTCTCTCTCTCTCTCCAATTTGGTTGTTATGTTCTTAACAATGCATATTATCTTGAAGGAAAATGAAGCTATGTCAGTATCTCTTAAAAAGAAAAAAAGATAACCTTTTATTTTTCAATGGTCCGTCCTTGATTCAAGTTCGAATTCTCTTGGTGATGAAACATTTACCAGTCACGATTCTCATTTCGTGTCATTTCCGAGGCAGAGTTGATTTGGATAATGGTTGTGGATGAATGGTCTGATGAATATATATACATATATAGTATTTAAGTATCTTATAGTTGATGGTCTCTATATTTAATGGACAAAAAAATAGCCATGCCCTCGTAACTGGAAGATTACTCCTGTTCATTATTCTTACCCCGTACGTGATCATTAAACATTATAACAAAACTTGCAACATATGTCGACTCTGCTGTACATACTATGTCTTTCGACGTCAGGTTGTTGCACTTAGAATCAATCTCAAACCCAGCTCCACCTAGAATGCTAAATTGGTTAGCTTGTAAAACTTGGCTGTCGTGGCTTTAAGAAGAGGAACACAGAAGGAGGAATTTATCTGTGAATAAGAAGAGGGGCAGACCTTCTGTTTTGGACATTGAAAAAAATATCAAGCTGTTTGGAGAATTCAACAAGAAAGTCGTCAGCAGAATGCATACTCCCTGAAGACTTTGATTATTAGCAGTGCATGGTTTCTATTTTCCCTCACACACACACAAAAACACACACACACACATCACACACAACCGCCTCTCCATGTCAGCTGTCCTAATATGCAAATGCTTTAGACTTGTCACATGAAAGTTTATATCTGCATTTCTCTGCAGTGCAATCACAGTAATGTTTACTCTTTGGGGAAGTCTAAGTAGATCGTTCAAATGCCGACGTAACATTTCTCGTATATTCTTTTGGTGATGCTGATAAATATCTTATTAAGATTCTTTTTTTATACGTTATGTCCCGTGTTATCCTCTTATTTAGAATTAGTCTACAATTGTTGGGCAGTACTTTTTCGTATTTTGGGTTCTACAATGATCGGTTTCCTGTAAATTGATTTTGCTCTCTCTCTTTCTGAATTATGTTAAAGAAATAATAGTTTATAATGCCAGTATTTCAGACCATAATGTCATAGCATTAATAGTCCATTCCAAAGCAAGTGAAAATAGAGATAAGCAAGAAATGAAAAAAGTGGGAAGGATATGGAAAATACAACTTCTACAGTAAAAATATAAAATGGTCAGAAATAAATGAAGAATTAAACAAAGATTGGGATAACATTTTCGTAAGTGATGACATAAAGGTAAATACGGAGATTATATAAAATATTAGAGAAAATAGTGGATAAATATATACCGAAGAAGAAAAGTAAACATCAGTCATGCATACCAAGAGACAGAAGGATCTTGTTTCAGAAAATCAGAAAGTGGAAAAAAGGTCTTGCAAAAGAAAAAATGCATGGAAAGTTATAGAACTAAAAAGTAAGATAGAAAATGCAGAACAAAAGATTATACAATCAAAAGAAAATGAAAAAACGGGATTTGGAAGAAAAAACCCTATTAAATATCAAGCAAAATCTCAAACTATATACTCATATGCGAAAGCAAAGAAGTTGATAAAAGAAGAATAGAAAATAGGCCCTCTAAGAATTGAAGGGAGAGATTAACGAATGAAAAAAAGGAAATTTGCAACATATTAGTAGAAACGATATAAGAGAGAATTCACCCCTAGAATAGATAATGAGATAGTGATATAGAAGTAAGGGATGCATAGTGAATATTTAGCTGACATAGATATTAATGAAGCTGATATTGTCAGGCTATTAATGAAATTAAAAATGGAGCTGCTGCAGGGCCTGATGGAGTGCCTGCTATTTGTTAAAGAAAGTAGTTCATTCTATCGCAAAGCCACTTGCAATATTATTAAGACAAAGTGTAGATACAGGCAAGATTTATGATGAGCACAAATTAGCATATATTACCCCTACTTTCAAAAGTGGATCAAGACTAGAGGCAAGTAATTATTAGGCCTGTGAGTCTAACATTACATTAATTATGAAAGTGTATGAAAGGGATAATGAAGAAAAATATTATGAAAACATTTAATAAAAAATAATTTGTTTGTTTAATAAAGGACAACATGGTTTCGTACCCGGAAAAAGTACACAAACCCAACTGTTAGTCCACGTGAGAACATATTCAAAAATATGAAAAGCGGAAATGAAACAGATGTGGTTTATTTAGACTTTGCAAAAAGCTTTGACAAAGTAGACCATAATATATTAGCGAAGAAAACAAAATTAGAAAACACAATATCGTGGGATTAAAGTAGGAAGATGGTTAAAAGAATTTTTACACCAACAGAAAACAGATAGTTATTGCAAACGACGAGAAAATCGGATGAAGCCAAGGTAATAATCCGGTGTGCCGCAAGGTACGGTGTTAGCTGCAATACTGTTTGTTATTATGATTGAAGACATAGACAGTAATGTTAAGGATTCGGTGAGTAAAAGTAGTTTCGCAGATGACAACAAGAATAAGTAGAGAAATTACTTGTGATGAAGATAGGAACGCTCTACAAAGAGACCTTAACAAAGTATATGATTGAGCAGAGGTAAATAGGATGGTATTTAACTCTGATAAATTTGAATCAATAAATTATGGAGACAGAGAAGGAAAGCTATATGCATATAGGGGACCTAATAATGAGACAATCACAAATAAGGAAGCAGTTAAAGACCTTGGTGTGATGATGAATAGGAACATGTTATGCAATGATCAAATAGCAATTCTGTTTGGCAAAATGTAAAGCAAAAATGGGAATGTTGTTACGGCACTTCAAAACAAAACAAGAAAAAGCTGAACACATGATTATGCTTTATAAAACATATGTTCGTAGTCCACTTGAATATTGCAATATGATATGGTACCACACTATCAAAAGGATATTGCACAAATAGAGAGTGTACAAAGGTCCTTTACAGCTAGAATAGAAGAAGTTAAAGACCTTGACTACTGGGAAAGACTACAATCCTTAAAATTATATAGTCTAGAAAGGAGAGAGAACGCTACATGATAATTCAGGCACGGAAAAAGATAGAAGGAATAGCAGAAAATATCATGGAACTAAAAATATCAGAAAGAGCAAGCAGAGGTAGATTAATAGTGCCCAAAACTATACCAGGAAAAATAAGGAAAGCACACAGGACATTAATCCACTACGCACCAGCATCGATAATGCAGCGTCTATTCAATGCGTTGCCAACTCATCTGAGGAATATATCAGGAAGTGAGCGTAGATGTGTTTAAGAATAAGCTCGACAAATATCTAAACTGCATCCAGACCATCCAAGATTGGAAGGATACAAAATATACCGGAAGATGTACTAGCAACTCTCTGGTAGACATTAGAGGTGCCTCACACTGAGGGGACCTGGGGGCAACCCGAACAAGATGTAAGGTCTGTAAGGTAAGGTCTCTCTGGATAGTGATTTTTTTTTTCTTATTTTGGGTTCTATAATGTTCAGTTTCCTGTAAGTTGATTCTCTCTCTCTCTCTCTCTCTCTCTCTCTCTCTCTCTCTACTCTCTCTCTCTCTCTCTCCACAAATACCCCGTAAGTTCAGAAGTTCAGTTTAGACGTTTCAGTTTTGTAGTAGTTCAT
>NC_087202.1:3204136-3237084 GCF_015104395.2 Macrobrachium nipponense | reverse complement strand
GAATGAAAAAAAAATAGCCACCACATTACTATTATTATTATTATTATTATTATATTCTCCCATAACTAAACGAAACAAATTTCTTTGCAAGGTGATGTATGATGTTTGCCCCTTTCCGATAAGTGGTTAATGAGAGAGAGAGCATTTAATGAGAGAGAGAAAGAATTCTCTGGCATCCCAATCTTCTGCTGCAATTTTTCCTCTTAATTGCTTCATTTCCTCGCAGGACCCAAGTGCAATATTGGAAGGAACACGAAAATTCCTTCTAATTACCACCTGGTGGGCATTAATCATTCTATTCTGGGAGGAAATATGTCTTTGTCTCCGAATATTCGTTAGATGTGGCCTCGAAGAAGATCTTAGTCTCTCAAACCAAACTTTCCCATTCTAAGAAAAGGAAATAGAATCTTAATTCTTAAGAGTCGATATGGACTTCCACAAATTTGACTTTTAAAGACCTTTCTTCTTCGGATATGGAATACATATATGCATATATACATACATAATATCAATACATACATATACATATATAAATATTATATATATATATATATATATATATATATATATATATAATATATATATATATATATATAATATTCATATATACATATAAAAAACATTATATTTACTTATTTGTTAAGACACTTTCTTCTTCGGCTATGGAATACATATATGCTATAAATACATACATAATATTAATGTATATACATAATATTCATATATACATATAAAAACAATTATAATGTAAATATTTATCTTCATATCTTTGTGAAATATCTAGAATTTCATCGTGTATCCTTCTGTAGGACCATCCAAGACAGAAGTGATATATTTATTTATCTATTTATTTATTTATTTATATATGTTTTTTTGGTGGGTATAAAGTGGGTTATGAACGGTACAAGAATTTATTCTCATATCTCCTCATCCACTTCTTCCCCCCATCGCCTCTCTCTCTCTCTCTCTCTCTCTCTCTCTCTCTCTCTCTCTCTCTCTCTCTCTGTGAATAACGCCCCCAATCTTCTTTTTTTTTCACTTATTTGCGTAACTGCATCTCCTCTCGTTAGCTCTGCAGGCAGACGCAGGTCACAGTGCCGTCATGACGTAGGCACAAACGAATAATGATCAACGGGGAACTCCATCGAGTCTGTTTGTCTTCTCAACTTCTGAGAGTTAACAAGTCTGAACTCTTCCGCTGCCAGAAGTTGTCGAGAGAGGAAAGTTCCTTGTGGCTCTCTATCGCTGTCCCAGAAGAAAATCATAAAATGCGAAATATAATAAAAAATATCCTCCCAAAATCAAAATAAGGTATGATACAACTGTTTTAGATAAATGGCTTTCGTTTATTCCAGTTGAGGTAGTCCGACGCTAGTGACCTTTGAATTTTATTACTTTGATATTTTTCCAAACGCAATTCGTTATGCTTTAGCGAATGGAAAGTCAAACTGTCTTAAGTTTCCATCACGGCAATGCTGTACATCATTACGAAAAAAAACAGAAAAACGCGCAACTATTTTCATTACATTATTTGCGGTTCCCATACAAATCCACAGTTTTGTATGGGTTCACACACACACACACGCACACACACACACACACACACACACACATATATATATATATATATATATATATATATATATATATATATATATATATATATATATATATATATAATTTACCCATACAAAACTGTGGATTTTATACATATATATATATATATATATATATATATATATATATATATATATATATATATATATATATATATATACATATATATATATATATATATATATATATATATATATATATTAATCTCTACGGATCTCTTTAGGGAATCTGCGCGATTTCCTTTTTTCAACTGAAAACGGGAATCGATCGAGCAATTCCCAAAACCTCTGTGTAGAGATTTATTCTTAAAAATAAGTGCACTTTTGACATATCGGTGGGTATTTTTATTTACTAAATTTCAAGACTCGTGCTCTATGAATATTTTTCGATTATTTTCAGATTTTTCATTAGTCCCTCGAAGAGTTGATAGTGGCCAACGCATCCACTGTATACAACTCCACAACAAAAAATGGAAAAGGAGATGTCATCGCATTAATATCTCGTAATGCCTTTTTCACTGTCTTTTCTTTTTATTATATTAACGAATCTACTTCTCCTGAATTTGGAATCTGATTTATATTTTTTTCAATATTTCACAAATTTACCGTATTTACATATCAAAATTGAACACTAATCTGTCAACTGGTGGCTCTTAAATATTCTGATTTACTCTGTGTATGATACCTGTTTGGATCCGAAATTTCCACAACAACCTAACCCAGTAACTTCCTTCAGTTCAAAGTAAAATTGTCAAAGAATTTCTGTAAGTATTTAAAATTGATATAAGTCCTTCGTAGCTACTGAGATTCGAACTGCAGTCTGTGTAAGAAACGAAGGTGGTGTAGTCACTAGCACCGCTGAGGCACCAGAGAGAACGAGGTGATATCAACTCTGCTGTCCCCATCTGACCTCTCTCATCAGACGCCAGGTAAACCACCTAACTAGTCAGTCGTCCTGTGACCGGAATTCCCTCCGTATCTTCAGATATGGTTTCGTGCGTTTCTTGAGTTACAGTAACGCTCGCAGACTACCTATGCCTGTCGAGAGCTTTCGGGACTGCTAATGTGTTCCATCCAAAAAGCTATCTATGGCCCCCTTCCGGTTACAGAGGTCCAAACTTGACCTCCAAATGTGGTCTGCCGTACACACACACGCCTGTCGAATTCAAACATTTGGACACAGAATCAATATCACCTAACATCCGTCATGATAGCTTATTGGTAAGTATGAATTTTTTATCATGTTTAGGGGCATTGTATTTTTTTATATACGGCCAAATATTCAGACACAAATTCCCCCACGGGTATATGTTAATCGCGAGATATGGTATAAATTGGATACTAAACGAAAGTTGTATTTTAATACTTGTGAATATAGAATAATGGGTATATGTTATTCGCGAGATGCAGTAATTTGGATATTAAACGAAAATTGTGGTTTAATATTTGTGAATATAAAATAAAGGGTACATATTATTCGCAAGCTATAGTAATTTGGATATTAATCGAAAGTTGTGGTTTAATATTTGTGAATAAAAAATAATGGGTACACGTTATTTGCCAGATAAAATAAATTAGATATTAAACCAAAGTTGTGGTTTAATATTTGTGAATATAAAATAATGGGTATAAGTTATTCGCGAGATGCAGTAATTTGGATATTAAAAGAAAGTTGTGGTTTAATATTTGTGAATATAAAATAATGGGTAAATGTTATTCGTGAGATGCAGTAAGTTGAATATCTAACGAAAAATGTGGTTTAATATTTGTGAATTATAAAATAATGTCACGGTGTACGTGTTACAAACTTACCATTCAGTCATTATGGAGGAGGTGGGATGACGTAGAATCTAATTAGAAAAACCTGAGGGTATACCTCTCTGATTAGACAATTGTCGTAGTCACTGGCAGGTTGATTCCCACTGGTAAGAAAGCACTTATCACTTACAATTCCCTTGGGTTTAAGTTATGCTCACGGTTTGGTGAATGTCACACGAATGACTTCTTAACATTTCTGAGGATAAAATATGCTCCGGTGTACAGGACACGATTCTGGTTCAAGACGATTATGGTACATTGTAGGCACTTCGACAGAGAGAGAGAGAAGAGAGAAAGAGAGAGAGAGAGAGAGACCGAGAGAGAGAGAGAGAGAGAGAGAGGACGCGGATGAGAGAGAGAGAGAGAGACAAGTTTGAGCCAAAAAAAAAAAAAAACCAAGATAATGGCCCACAAAAAAATATTATGTTAAAGAGAGAGAGAGAGAGAGAGAGAGAGAAGAGAGACATAAAAAAACACGTTTATGGTGCATAATAAGGCACATCGACAGAGAGGGAGAGAGAAAAAAAACACGACTATGGCACATCATAAGGTACTTCGACAGAGAGAGAGTGAGAGAGAAAACATGATGGCACTTCGACAGAGAGAGAGAGAGAAAAAAAAAACACGATTATGGTACATCACAAGGCACTTACACAAAGCAAAAATAACAATAAATAAATTAATAAATAAATAAAAAACGACTATGGTGCATCATAAGGCACTTCGACAGAGAATTTTTTTTTTAATAAATAATAAAAATTAAACTAAAAAAACAACTGTGGTACATCATAAGGCACTTCGACAGAGCCAAAAAAAAATAAATAAAAAATAAAAAATAAAATAAAAAAAACGACTAAGGTACGTCATAAGGCTCTTCGACACTACAAAATAAATAAGTAAATAAAAAGACCATTGTACATCATAAGGCACTTCGAGAGAGCAAAAAAAAAAAAAAAAAAAAAAAAAAAAAAAAAAAACTCTACCTGATATTCCTCGTTTCTTCCTCACTCGGCCAGTAGGAGCTTTCCATCGACCGTCACGTACGGATTACGGGAGCTTCCTATTCCGACCCCACCAACAATGTGTAATGATTACATAATAAAAATATGGAATGTTAGTCCATATATATAAAAGACTAAAAACTAAAAGAGGTCAACCCAGATTGCTTGCAGGAATGTGATCAGACTAGAGACGCTAAAGATGACGTATACAATAAAGTATGTAGGCTAAGTTGACATGCCGTCATCTGTGGTCATTCATTTGTTTTGAAACATTAGTCCATGCTCCCTGCTTGAGACAACTACCGCGACCTATAATTCAAACGGCCTACGTTATCTGTAGTGTGTCTCATTGTATGTATGTTCATATGTTCGAGCTACTGTCTGTTCCTTTATGACTGGTAACCGAGATGGTAGTAAGGCAGAATAGAGTTAGCTATCGTCATTAGAAGACCTGTACCTCTTTACCTAAGCTTTATCATGTAGAGAGAATAGAATTAGCCATCATCATTGGCAGAAGAAGCGATCAAGCTATCGTCATTAGAGACTTGTACAATCATACCTGATCTTCACCATGTAAACTCAGAAGAATATATATATTTTTATACTTCGTGTTTTCTACAAGAACCTCAACCTCATCACCGAATCATCATGAGTTTAACACATCGTCGTCATAACCAAAGAAGATAATACCGACTTCGTAAGTGATCTACAAACCCCAAGACACTCCAATGAATATGGAAGTGCAATACCAACCGACTTAGCGTAAGATTATCGCAAGTCTAATATTACCTCATACGGCGCCTTATTATACAAGGCAACAGCCCTAAAAGTGGTGGCAGCGTCCCAGAAGAACTCTACAACTTCTCCGAAGATAAACCAGAATAATGAACATGTATCGCATCAGAAGTCAACGATGACGAAAACAAGAGATTCTTCAAGCAACTTATTATCATCGTTTAGTGAGCGACTTCAGAAAACAACAAGAACTCTTCAACGACGACGAAAGCAAGAGATTCTTCAAGCAACTTAGTATCATCGTTTAGTGAACAATTTCAGTAGTGAATAACATCAAGAAACAAACCCGACGTGTCTTTTTCCTACGGCAACGCAAGCTTCGTCTCTCATTAGAATCATTCAAGAAAACATCGTTAGTGAGCGTTTCCAGCACTGCAAGAAACAAACCGAACGCGTCTGAAGCATCGGATTTTGTTTTCAAGGGCTCGAATCATCCCCAACAACACGCACGGGGAAACTCAAGCCAAAAAACCAGGTCATCCGCTAAATAGAGAAGGAGGACCAAGGCCGTGTGTCGTTATCGGCACCAGTGACTTCCCACAAAAGACAAGCTAAGTACAATTTTTTATTCATTTGGAGTAACTGAGTGTTTCCTTTACAGGTCTAATTTCGTTATTCCTGTGGCTGAAGTTACGAGACATTCTTAATCTTACTTTTTTACAGAAATTATCTACATCATTGGGATGTCGCTACTGCGAGTTTTTTATCTTTGAGTTTCTGTTCTACTGAAATATCATAATCATATACTATGTTAATTTTATCATTTTGGGTGATTATTAATCCCTTACGTAACAAATCATATTAAACAGTGAATATGCGTTTACGCAGTTGACGTCTGTATTTATACAGATGCATGGATAGGGTCGTTAGGCACAGTAGTGATAAGAATACACACGAAAACAAGTGGAACACCCGCACAAATCTGGGTAAATTAGAGGTAACACTATTTGAGTCAAACAATAAATGCTCATTTGCAAGTCCCGATCGCAGTTTTAGCCTTGAGTTTTTTGAGTTATATAAAATATCGAACCTCAATGACTCAACTTAACTAAAAATACGGCTGGATTGCAAGGAATAAACATGTCTGTAAAAAACTTTCATTAGGCTAAATGCGCTGACCAGGATCCCTCACTATTTCAAATTTTAGCAAAGAATGAAGAAAACAACAGCAAGTACACGATAACGCAGTAGAGATAACTTATTTTAATAGCAATCGCTCAATTCTTTATAGTTCGTCATTCATACGTTCGTTGTTTTATACGTAACTAGCAGCAACATAATGCTAAAAACATACAATACGTTGCCGATGGTAAACAGTAGCCCTAAATATCAGACTCAAACAAAGCAAACTCGGGTACTGTGTCATCTAGTAAATGTCAAACGAATGACTTCTTAACATTTCTGAATATAAAATATGCTCCGGTGTACGCAGCACAATTCTGTTCAACACGATTATGGTACATCGTAAGGCACTTCGACAGAGACGGAGAGAGAGAGAGAGAGAGAGAGAGAGAGAGAGAGAGAGAGAGAGAGAGCCACCAAGATTGAGCACAAAAAAGGGGGAAAAACACCAAGAATATGGTGTATACAAAATTATTATGGTAAATCATAAGGCACTTCGACAGAGAGAGAGAGAGAGAGAGAGCCGACGGAGAGAGAGAGAGAGAGAGAGAGAGAGAGAGAGAGGTAAAAATAAAAAACACGATTATGGTACATCATGAGGCACTTCGACAAAGCTTAAAAAAATATAAAAAAAATATGGAACTTAAATTAACGAATATGGTAAAGCATAAGGCACTTCGACAGAGTTAGAGAGTCGCAGAGGAAAAAACATGATTATGTACATCATAAGGAACTTCGACAGGGCAAAAAAAAAAATAAATAAATAAATAAAATAAATAAATAAAAATAAAATAAAAAACGCACGATGGTACATCATAAGGAACTTCGACAGGGCAAAAAAAAAAAATGCCAAAAGTAAATAAAAAAAAAAACGACTATGGAAACATCATAAGGTACTTCGAGAGAGAGGAGAGAGAAAAAAAAAAAAAAAAAAAAAAAAAAAAAAAACAAAAAAAAAAAAAAAAAAAAAAAAAAAAAAACTCTCCCTGATATTTCTCGTTTCTTCCTCACTCTGCCAGTAGGAGGTTTCCATCGACCGTCACTTAGGGATTACGGGAGCTTCCTATTCCGACCCCACCAACAATTGTACTTCCTCTGCTGCATGAATGTCAATACCCCGTTTAGAAAGAGAGGAGAGTAAGTACACTGCGCGCCTTTGATATTTCTCAATTTTCGGCGCAAAGGAAATCACTGGCGACCTCAGACCCAATGTACACAGGGGCACGTATACTCCCCTCATTGGGGTATTCCATGCCATGGTACACTTCCGGCCATTCTTCGGCAACAGGGACTGCTGCCTCTCTTCGTTTGTTTTTTTTTTCTTCCTGATTCGTTCGTAAGTCAGTTGCTTTTCGTAGTGACTTTTTCCCCTTCTTTGGGTAGAAAGGAAAAGGATTATTGTGACACTTTAAAACAATTCATGGATATAAGATGGAACGTAAAAATTTATATAAACGATGAAACACATTTCTCTAGCAGGCACTTTAACTTTGAATTTATATTAACACACAGGAATAATTATATATATATATATATTATATATTAGAGTATATATATCGATATATATATATATATCATAATATGCATATGAAAACGGTAAACGAAAAACCACGTTTCCAAGAGTTGAACTTTTCAACCTCGAATGATTCATTACACGAGTCGCAATGTCATACCAAGACTTGATCACACGGAAATAAAACATCTAAAAAAACTTTCAGAAAATGCATGGTGGATGATAGGTATCAACGTATCTCCATTGCTATGTGGTGGGTAATACCTCAACAACAAAAGTTGTCCAAAATATGTGTAACAACTTGCGAAGTATTTCCGTGAGACATTGCAAGGACGGGAATAAGAGAGGCGAACAAAAAATCCGGGAATAGGAAATAAAATGAACTCGACTTTTTTTATGCAACAAATTGACGAGCCAGTGTGGAAGATTAAACCGCTAAATAATAATATGCAAGTTTAAGGAAGTGTAAAAATATAAAACAGTCCTCAGTTTAGATGTGGCTCCAAAATCACTGAGGATTTCTTTCTATTGTCAATTTGCAAACAGAAGCAGAGCCAAATGGGATATTTTCTATAAATTGATATATCGCCCGTGTGGGAAAATATATAAAAATTATATATTTTGGAAACTCTTTGCGAGATATTGAAAAGTCAAGACAGGAGCAAGGAATTAAATCTGAGTTTACAAAAGATTTTCGATTTTGGGTATAATAAAATGCATTTGTAATTAAGAGAGACACGAAGATTTTAAACAGTGAAATCAGTTGTGGAAAAAACTGCAATCAGAACATTCCATTGGGGCCTTGATTGAATAAGTCCCAGATTTCGAGAGCAATACAACACACTGAGTCTCTGTTAGGTTTTGACTTCATCCAACTTATTTGCAACCGATTAAGATAAAATCTTAAGACCTGTAGAAACCAGAGGGTGCTCAGTGGGAAAAGTTGGACTTGCAGTCAAGATGCAACATCGTCTGCATGAGCATCTATAGTAGATTACTCAACAAGCATTGATGCTAGGCAGTCCCTACGACGCTCCTGATTGGCTGTTGATAAGTCAATCACCAGAGCTGGCACCTCTCAGTCTCTCAAGAGAGGTCACATAGGCAGGACGATGTTCTACCTCCCGAGGGATAATTGTGAAAGACATGAGAGTTCGAGCATACATCCTGCTTATGTGAACCTCTACGAGAGACTGAGAGTTTCCAGCCCTGTGATGGCTTATCAACAGGCAGTCAGGAGTATCGTAAGGACTAGTCCATAGACACCGGATGACACGGTTGATGTGAATCGACTATATCACGTCTATAAGGCTAAACCACATGTATTTGTATATAGAATAAACCGGTAAAAATACTTTTCTAGCAGTGTTAATCAATGCCAAGAAAATGGATATCTTTCGGCGGTCTCTGATAATGCTGTAGAGTCGTTGCCCATGGAGGGAATTAAACCGTGGCCCGGTGTCTGTCTGGCCTATATCGTTGTCAGACGCACGATATTTCTAATGTTAACCTTAAACAAAATACAAAAACATGCTGAGTCTTAGAGGGCTGCAATCTGATGATTGGAGGCTGAATGATAAACATACCAATTGCAAGCCCTCTAGCATCTGAGGGACTTAAGAAGAAAGTGCATCGGAGAGAAAAAGCGGGCGCAATAGTTTTACTTTCACAAAACAAATAAAAATAATCCGAAGAATATGTACCTCTAGAAACATCTAAAAATACATTGCTACATCACCTATTATCTATTATATATTATATATATATATATTAATATATATATATAGATAGTATATATATATATTATATATATATAAGATATATATATATATATGGTGAATGTAGCAAATGTATTTTGAGATTTTCTAGAGGTAACATATTCTTCGGATTAGTTTTTATTTGTTTTGTGAAAATAAAACTATTGCGCACGCTTTTTCTCTACGCTGCATTTCTTCTTAGTCCCTCAGCTCTAAAAACAACGATGCTAGAGGGATGCCAAATTGGTATGTTTATCATTCAGCCTCCAATTCATCAGATTGCAGCCCTCTGATCAGCAGTTTTTATTTATATCCAAAAAACACGAACATCTTTGAAGATTCAAATTCAATTGTTATGTCCTGTGCCTGCCTTTCTTATGCAATGCAGAATTTCCAAAAAATTACAAATTATGATATTTTGTCCACAAGGCCGGATACATCTTTTTTAATAACCATATTAAAGTCAAAGAAAGGAGGGAAGAAATTGTATGGATCAGCATTATGTGATAATAGATTTCCCTCGGTTTGTGGGAAACACAACTGAGAGTGATTATACAAATTTGTGGATATAATGCTCATTAATTGTCCAAGCCAGCACTCGGCACAGAGCAGAGAGAGAGAGAGGAGAGAGATGAGGAGAGATGAGAGAGAGCGAGAGAGAGTAGAAGAAAACGAAGGCACTAGCATTCCTACTCTCATTTACCCAATTAACCAACAAAATAAATCTAGGGGCAAAAATCATTCAAAAACTGAACCATCACGACGGCACACACAGAGAGACGAGAGAGAGAGAGAGAGAGAGAGGAGAAGGAGAGAGGGAGAGGGAGAAGAGAGAGAGAGAGAGAGAGAGGGGGGGGGGGGGGGAGGGGCATGGGAGACGGAAACAGAAGGCACCAGCATTACAATCCACATTCACCGACAAAATAAAACTAGGGCAGAGAGAGGTGGAGAGCGGAGAGAGAGAGAGAGAGAGGATACGAAAACAGAAGGCACTTAGCAGTACTACTCTCATCACACAAGAAAATCAATCTGGTGGTGGAAATTGCAAAGATGCAAACGCATCGGAATTTAATGGCATAGCCTGAAGTGTTTAGGAAGACTTTTCAAAGCCTCTAGATAATGAACAGAATTAACAGGCATAACACTGTCAAGAATAATAGTTGAAAGGGCTGAAGAGTCTTCCTCTGGAAACCTTAGGAAAAAAAATATTCTTAATTGGCAGGCATCTCCAGGTGGCAGACTATACTGAAAATAAATGAGGGTGGGAATCTATTGCTTAGAAGAGAAGCTATATCGCAGTTTACGACAAGAATGAGGAGGAAAAAAAATGGTTACAAAACTTCTCAAGATCGTTTATGGTCTTTGTATCAAATATATTCACCTGAACATGACTCCAAAGCAAATCGATAAAATGACCTTATTTACTCTGTTTGTTTGTGGTTTGTTTGATGGTGTTTTTACGTTCCTTTGAACAGGTTGATCAGCACACGGGACCAACGGCTTTTACGTGACTTCCGAACCACATCGAGAGTGAAACTCTGTCATCAGAAATACACAACTCTCACACATCAATGGAATTGCCTAGAATCGAACTCACTGCCACGAGGTGCAGGACAACGCAAGTACCGACCAAACGCCTGCTGAGGCGGACCTGATTAAAATATTTTCATTCACTCGCGATCATCCGTCACTCGCGAATATAGAGCTTTGCATGATTATCAATATGTATATATAAAATAAAATACCTATTTTGTCTTCTTAAGTGACTCTTGTAGCACAATAAATTACGCTCAGTAAACATTACACGTCCCTGTAACAACATCTGAATTTTACGTAGTTGCGATCTATAAAGCAACTCAATGTGGAAGAGACGATCAGATTTCAGTTGTTTAGAGATCGATAAAACAACCAGATCATTCGTATTTAAAATTACGCAAAGATCTAAAAATCCTGACTGACGGATGGGTAAGCGAGAAGATGTAATATTTTTTTGTAATAAGGACTGTATTCAATGTACCTATTGTTGTTCAAGACGAAATTGACCAATTTACCTTTTATTGTTCAAGACGAATTATCCGATGTACCAGATTTCAGAACTTATGCAACAGTGAGTAATTTTTTTTTCTGTGGGGGGGGGGGGGGGGGAGAGAGAGAGAGAGAGAGAAGTTGGGGCTCAAATTCCCACCCTTCTAATTTTCCGTATAACCTGCCACCAGGAGATGGCTGCCATTTTTTTAGAATATATCCTTCTAATTGCAAACTCCGATTTCATTAACCAAAATAAAAATTACTTTTCCTTTCTGAAGGTCTCAGCTGAAACTTAGTAGATTCACATCACTCGTGCATCTGAGTCTAGCAGTCCCTTACGACGCTCCTAATTGGATGTTGATAAAGCCAAGATACAGGGTGGAAAACTTTCAGTCTCTCGAGAGAGTTCACATAGGCAGGATGTGTGTTCCACCTCTCCCGAGCGATACTATTTTCAAAGTATCCCTCAGGAGAGGTGGAACTACGTCCCTGCCTATGTGAACTCTCGAGAGAGACACTGAGCCAATCAGGAGCGTCGTAAGGGACGGACCCAGATATATATACCAAGGGTGATGGTGAATCTACTATATATGACTAACTCATGATTTTTATAAGCAGTGTGATGTCCATAATAACAAAATATAAATATAAAAATTACATACACTTGTATCGTCGTAGATCCGGAAATCGTAAGGAATTTAACGAGGTCAGCCGTATAAAAAAAAACTAGTGAAAACATGTTTAATAATATTATGCAATGAATATCATAGGTTTCAAGCTTCTGACCATTCTTAATAATAATAATAATAATAAGAATAATAAATAATAATAATAATAATAATAATAATATTAACAATAAATAATAATATAATAATAATAATAATCCAAAGAAAATCATAATCACATCGTGCTATCAAAAGGTGTTCTGCTTTTAAATGTTTTAATAAAAAAAACATAAAATAATAATAATAATAAAATAATAATAATAATAAGAAAATAATAATAATAATTTCAGCTCGGAGAGTATTCAAATTTCCGGCCCGTACCATCAGAGACGAAAAAATCCTAAAACCTCAAAGCGCTGCTTCAAAGGAGAAACTAGGAGAGAGCAGAAAAAAAAAAATCGTAGCGATAAAATCAGCGAAGGAAATTTTAATAGGATTCCAATTGACGAGGGAATTACAGAGTTTTCGGTTCAGGTAAAGTTTGGCGAATGGGACTAAAATACCAGTGTTGAAGTAGAGAGATTAATGTACAGTATCTGTAAATACAATTCTTTCAGTGGTTTTTTCTAGTCTTTCTATTGCCTACGGTCGAAAACCCACAAAAAATAAATACGTTTAATACAGATAGAATCCTGAAAATAGTTCTTTTTAAGCTGCATAATTCGTTTACAGAGTAAATATATGCTTAGAGTTCAGTTGCTGAGTTGAATTATAAAATTAGCAAGCACGACTAGAGGTCATTCAGCGCTGAAATGGAAATTGACAGTAAAAGGTTAGGAAAGGTGTAACAGGTGGAAAACATCAAAGCAGGTCCAATAGAAGTCAAGTTTAGGTGAGGGTGGAAAGAAGACGAAGAAAGAGATTGAAAGGAGGGTACAGTCAAACGGAACGAAAAGTGGTTGCAGGACGTAGGGACGAAGGCAAGCTTTAAGGAAACCTTCGTAATGCTACAGTGATGGAACTAACTGATGGAACTAACCCCTACGAGGATTGTCTGGTGATCGCCACCCGCTTCTGTCATTTTAGGCATTCTTGAAGCTAATATGGTAGTCATTTTCAATGGTCGGGTGCAAGGAATTTATTCATTCATTTTTTTTTACTGAATGGAATAACTGCAGTCATTATCATAAAAGTTTCTTTACATGCTATGGCTATTAATCTCTGTTATACCAACATTCAGGACAATAGGAGTAATATTTGAAGAGGGGAGAGTCAATCTACGTACGTCAGTTTCAAACGGCCAAGACTTGAAACTAAGGTTCAAAGAATCTTGTGTTTTCAGTTGGAAGAACTAAACTGACATGCAGAAAGACGAGATCAAATACTAGAAAAAGAGAAATAAAAAAAATGTAAGGAAAATTCTTAAAATACCAGGATAAATATTTAGGCTAATAGCAATTGCATTTTGCCATTTAACTTGTGAGGTTCCATTCCCATGGGAGGACTATTCAACAATCCACGGTCTGTGGGAATATAGACCTCTGAAATTAGAGGTTCGACAAACAATGGAGACCAGACACCAAGAAAACCACCGTCGATGGCCAAGGCATTAGCTGACAAATATTGGGGAAACAGAATTCCTACCTCGACAGAACCACATCTACTATAAACAGATGAATCTCTGCAAAAAGCAGTGAGCCACCTGGAAAACAGTATTTCCAGTAAAAGGAAGCACAAATGAACTAATAAGAGACGGCACTGATTTTGTCAATAATATAAACATACATGACACATTCCGTACAATACCCGACGGACACTTCATCAGGATGGTTATCAAAAATAAAGGTTGTGGAGTCAAAGAATGCATCAAAGTACACATTAAAGCTTCAGACTCATTTAACGGAGTCTACTTCACTTGTATGGAGATGGGTAGAAAATTAGTAGGAGATCTAAATAACCAATGGGCGTTTTAATATACTGGAATAATGAATGGTAATCTGGAGTAGCTTTAACTACACAGTAGTATTCTTATCATTTGATCAAATGGAGAGATGGACAGATAGATAAATAGATAGAGAGAACTGGTCTTGATACAACCCACACTTTTACTAGTGTAAGCTCAACCAATTAAAGGATATCTGTTTTTAACAGAGTAAAATAGATCCACTGTTAGTAAAACATGAACTACACAGAGTATTCTTTATGTTTGAATCAAAGGAGAGATAGACAGATAGATAAATAGACAGGTAGAAGTGGTCTTGATAAACAAAAACTTCATGTAAGTGTAAGCTGGCCATCCAAATTCAAACCAAGAAAGGAGATCTTCTTTAAATCAGAGAAATTGTAGAGAAACATCGAGTCATAACGTGAATGGAAAGGACTTATTTGCTTAAGTGAGGAAAAGTACCAACTAATCTTATTAACAACTAACATTCTCCTTCTTCGTTGCATTGTTTTTTAGCGTGCTGATATCAGGTCCCAAAAAGCATTGCGTTTCAAAAATGGGGCCAGAAACTTCCGAAGTTTGCAGAGAAGAGATATATACCACCACTTCTGTGAGAAAGAGAGCGGAAAATGATATCCTAGAACGTCTTACTTTGTTGGGAAAGGAAAATAACCTTGCAATTATTTTAATGATATTTTTAATGAAAATCTCATGATCACAATCATCGAAAGCTTAGGCTTTGTATTTTTAAATCAACAAAATAAAACAGAGGATACTTATTGGTGGATTTACTTTTCCACGATATTTAATGATATTGAATATGTAAAAATAAATCTTTGCATAAAAGGACGAATTAGAAGTGATAAGACTGGTCTAATGCTCATCAAAGTAGTTCGAATTATCGAGCGTATAGCAAAATGATTACAAAGGAGAATGAGAAAACAAAAACCAGTTATGGATACTTAAAACAAGTCAGGCCAAATGAAGAGCGAATGAATGAGGAAAAAAATAAGTATCTAATACTTAAACAAAGTCTATAAAATTTATATTAAGCTCAGAGGATTTAAATGTTTAAACACGCGCCAAGACAGGGAGTCAAAAACTTTGCTTCGGAAAATATACAAAAGGAGAAACCACAAGACAGATGACACATCACAGCAACAAGATAATTCAACGGGGGCAGGACATGATTGAGGACAACAGAGCCGCTAGGAATTCGAGCAGAAAAGCGTATGAAAGAAGGGGAAGGGAGGAACACGTTGCCTGCATCCCCAGCAAGGGAGACACGCCCAGAATCACGAAAATTTGGAAAGTCCTATAATATTTAAACAAAGCCCAAAATCCATGCCAGGGAAAAAGTACACTGGCGTAACTTCTGCCAGCCTTTCGACTTCTCGGCCTACTAAGCAAGGACGAAAAGTCGAAGGCCTCAAACGGGTTACTCTATAGTTCCACTCTCTTTCCGTGAATTTTGCTTTATATATATAATCTATATATTATATATATATATATATATATATTAGCATCTATATATAGATATTTCGAGCACTTTGACAATAATACATTTAAACTTAAAATTACGTAAATCAAGCCGATAACATGAACTCTGATATAATTATGTTTTTTTTTTGGGGGAATCTGATATAAACACAAACTCTCAGAATAATTAGTTTGAACTGACATAAAACAAAGGGCAACACCGAAAAAAATGCTATAGAAAAAAAAGCATATTACAGATCTAACTCTCAGCAGGAAGAATATTCCTCTTCGGTATTCCGGCATTAGAAAATCAATCCCTACATAACAAATATGATTTTACATGCGATATTTTTACTGTAAACCTAGATATTCCTTATGAGAAGGATAAGCATTTCATTTAAAGAGTGATGCTAAGTTATTAACACACTGATGCATAGGGAATATCCTCGGCGAGCAGGCAAATGAGCGATATTTGCATATCTGAATAATTAAAATCTGCTTAAAATGTGGCCGAAATGCCCTGGGGATGCTAAATTATTTTTGTACCGTTTCCCTTTTCAATATTAAAGGATGTATATTCAATCATTTTAACAATTGACTTACTTCATCCCATTTTTCATTCTGCAGAAAACAAGTTAACGAGTTTGTGCGTTGCGTCAGCCTGATATCATATGTAATGGGTAAATCTCTCTCTTCTCCTCTCTCTCTCTCTCTCTCTCTCTCTCTCTCTCTCTCTCTTCTCTCTCCTTTAGGATAAAAAAACATACGTTGGTTACAGCTGTACGCATATTCCTTAATATGTATGTATCCCTAATATGTATTTGCCGTTATAACTTATGTCGTTACTGAAGTACACTCCATAAAAAAAGTTAAAAATGAATAATAAAAATTATATTAATAATGCCACAAAAAATCGAACAGTATTCCTTCGACTTTGAACGTAAAATAAAAAAAATACTCAGGAAATCCTGTTACGATCTCTTTACACACTCGCGGGTTTCGAGTAAAATTTTCCATGTGATAGTTAGAATTTTCCTCTCCCTCCCTCTTGGCTACAGAAGCCAGAACACGGTACACGCCCCTGATTAGATTTCAAAAAGAGTTATGGACCCACTTCAAGTCGAAAGAACGTCTTCTGCGAAAAACCGTCACTGTCGTCCTGCAAACTCCATTGCTGATGGGAAAATTTGGAGTCGAATAATGTGAATGTAAATTTTAACCTGTAATATAAATTTTAGCCCTTTTCTCATTTTTACGATGGTTAACAGTTGTAAAAGGAATCGGTTTGATTAATTATACAAGAATGGGGAGATTAATTATACAAGGAATTGGGTGATTAGTAATACAGGAAATGGGGATAATTATACAAGGAAAATTAGGTGTAACTGGACCTCGATTTTGTTTGTTGTAAAAATTCCGCTTAGGGGTTACAAATATAACATGATTTGTTTGTGGCGCGCGCGCGCGTGTGTGTGTGGGGTGTGAGAGAGAGAGAGAGAGAGAGAGAGAGATGAGATGAAGCTATCGCCTCATTGTGATTACATACATACCTACATATATATATATATATAATATATATTATAATCTTATATATATAATATATATATATATATTTATTATATATCCCAAGCACATATAATACTGTGGATAAATGGACTATACAGGCAGCGTATCATTACATCAGAGTATCTTTATCTTTTACCAACAAATCTCCCACGTCGGAAATTCCATCTCAACTTTTGCAACTAAAATGACTTTTTTCTCCTTCCATTTTCTATCTCGTCCTTGACTGAACCACGAACATCTCCCAAGAAACAGAGAAAACGCCTTTGCGAGAGATTATCCAAACAAATTGGGCATCACACGACGATGGGAAAAGAATAGGGTAAGCCAGCGCTGTTGTGTGTGTGTGTGTGTGTGTAAGAGAGAAGAGAGAGAGATGAGAGGAGGAGAAGAGAGAGAGAGAGAGAGTGGAGTAATTTACAATTTAAAGTTAAAATTATTATGCGTTAAGTTTTTTACTGATACTATCGTTTATTTTACACTAATACACACCAGTCACACACACACACGCCTATCTCGCATAAGGATTAACTAATGATACGGTAATACCCACCGGGAAGAGAACAGTATTCTAGCTAAGGAAAACAAATGACATAGATAAATGTAGTGATTTACTCCACTGTTATAAATATATGAGACCTATGCATATATAATATGTAAAATTCGCACGGCATTACTGCGCTATCATCTCGGAGTTTGAAAAGTAAGGCGTGAGACCGTACATTTAATTGAAGAATAGTTAAAGACTACAGAAATCATTCAGCAAAAAGACCCGGGGTGGGAAATATTAGACGAGGTTGTTAATCAATAGTGTTTTTCTTTTTCATTGAGCTTTCGTGCTCCCACCGTGCAATTTAATGGGCCAAGTCTCTATTCACAGAACCTCACGCCAGTTACAAATGCTAATGAAACTCTCCACTTACTCAAATCTCAAGGTAGATTGGCCACAATCGTTCTATTTTACTGGGTAATTGCACTGTATAATCTCTCATATATTCCCTTTAAAAAACACAAAAAGACGCAGTTATTTATAAAATTCAAGGCGTATTAGGTATCCTTGGAACATGAATAAATAAATAAAAAGAATGTCAGAATTGTACGTAATATCCCTTGAAAACACAAAACTGACTCAAGTATCGCCATATAAAATCACAATGGCGTAAGGTGTCGTGGAAACAAACAATTCATCCAATAAATGAATGTCAGAATTGCACTTAAATATCCCCCCCAAAAACTGACTAAATTTATGTATATAAATACAAGGCGTATTTAGGTTTTCTTGGAACATTAAATAATAAATAAAATGTCAGAATTGTCACGTAATATCCCTAAAAACCACAAAACTTGACTCAATTTATGTCAATAAATTCAAGGGTTATGTTAGGAATCCTTTGAGAAAAAAAATAGATAAATGTCAGGAAATGTCAATGCAAAAACAAGGTTTAACAACCCCACCACACCTCTCATCACTCATTCCACTCACTCGCTCTCTCCCATCACAGAGGAACATTAATAAACAAAACATACTCACCCACTTGAGAAGAATTTCGTGTTGGAGCTATTTTCAGTGTTTGTCAACACGGTCTAAGCCATTACGGTGGTAGAGTGTAAACTCTCTTTTCAGTCTATTCTGGGATGTCAGCATTGTATTCTAGCATTAGCATTTCTCTCGTTTATTTATTTCGTTATATACGCCGTTTAATATTTCCCCGCTATCTGAAACTCTCTTCTGGAAATACAAGAGTATATTATTGTGGCTTTTAAATCCTTAATGATTCCGGTCACGGCATAGGGATGCATCATTGATTATTATTATAAATTTGGTTAATATTATATCATTAGATGTCAGTAGTTGAGACCTAGCAAATTGGAACACGCACACCAAAGGTTCCCAACTTGCACAATTCAAGCTTCCAAAGAATATTAAGTGTTAGTAGAAGAAATATGAGTAGTATATTAATATTGTATCCATATTATTATCCTATTATCAGGGTAGATGAGACTATTCAAATAGAAACACGCCCCCACAGTTCCGAAGGTAGAGGAGGTATAGAAAAATACGAAAAGAAGAGATCACTTAAAAAAAAAAAAAATACTAATAATAATAATAATTACCATACATGAGAATTAATATTGACTGACAAACTATTAGCGGCTAATATTTTTTTTCCCATATAATCCACCGCCCCCCACCCCCCTAAAAACGGTTCATAGTATCAGGCACCTTTTCTCGTGCTTTTGCAAGTTGCGACCTCATGAATATCACTAGAACGAGCTTTATTCAAAGTATATCTCACTCAGCAGCAGGAGTAGCAAGAGATTGGCTGGGCGAATTTGGTCCGGGGGCGTAATGGTTATTCAATTACTTATCTGTTGCCCAGGGTATCTCCAAAGACAAGATTCGATAGGGAAAGGTTTTTGGAGACCTATAACACAGTATTCGAGAATAGGATCATCGAAAGAAACAGCGTGATGATCGAGGACTGAAGAGAAAATAACTTTTTAAACGTTTAAAGACTAAATTTGCCAGATGGTTTTTTATCAGTTTAACAAAATACGATAATTCCAAAGAGAATATTTGAGACTCCAATACAATGCCTCAATGTTGCGAAATAAGTGAAAAGCCGAATTTATTCATTACTCATTTTTATTTATTTATTTAGATTCATTTATTATTTATTGATTTATTTATTTATTTATTATTTATTATTATTTTGGTGAAAAAAGGCAGTAATACAGATATAAAGTCCGTGGAGTCATACTGGATATTAAGACTTCCTCTCATTTTGTGAAAAATGCACTAATACAGAGAGAAAGTCGTACGTATACTGATATTTAGACTTCCTTTCAAACTTGCAGCTATAAAGAAATAAAAATTAAGGAAACCAGTTTGACCTGACAAAAAGAAAAATTTCTTAATGGATTGACGACAGAGATGATTTTTTTTATTTTTTTTTTTTTTTTTTAGTTTATAGAGCTGGCAGAGAGAGAGGATGAGAGAGGACGAGGAGAGAATGGAGAGAGAGAGAGCGGAGAGAGAGAGAGAGAGAGCTGAAGTTTTCTTAGTATGTTCAAAAAACTAAGATGATAAATAAAGGTTGAGACAGAGCTGATTTGAACTTTTATTTGAGTGAGAGAGAGACGAGAGAGAGGAGAGTAGTTTACATTTCCATTCATGGCCAGAGCTCTTCAAAGATTTGTAAAAGTACAGAGATAAAGGATAAAAAAATGAAAAAAAAATAGCTCATAACATTCTAAGTTTCACGAAAAAAACAACATCGTCTTTGATTCTTTATGTATTCAAGGCAAGTGCCAACACGATGACTTGGCAGTCACGGGCCAAATCGACTTCCGGTTCTCGAAGGGGGCAAAAAATTAAAAAAATAAGAGAGCAAAATGCGTTTTCGCATGGAATGGAATCTCCATTTGACACTTGAACGAATCTTGCTTAAAAATGTGATCGTTTTCATTCCAATGTAATTCCAAAGTAAAGAGATGTTATTCGCAGCACTATGTCAAACTAATGATTTTCTTACCAATTTGTTGAGTTTACCAGATTAGCTTAGTTATAATGTGCGTAATGTCAGTCCGTCCGTATGTCATTCTATTCACGGCAAACGGCTGGTCGATGGGCTACGGAAACTGAGGCAGGGCTATAATGGAGACCATAAGAGGTTATAATGTGGTTTCATCTACCTTCCCACCCTCCGAAGGGGGTGGGGTTGAGAGGGGTGAGAGGGGATTCCCCTGAAAAACGGGGCTGGTTCTTCCCGTGAAACGAGGCTGGTTCCTGCCGTAGACTTCCTACTTTACGAATTTTCATACTGTAATTCGATACATAAATGTTTGCTAGTATCAATAATCTTGGCTTCGAATGTTTGTTACTCCATTCCGATATTAATACCAAGACTGGGTGAAGGGTTATGAAATTATAGAAAACAAATCTATTAAACAAAATATGATTCTTAGCAGGAAAACGAATGGAAGATTTAAACAGATCCTCAAGAATGTCCTACATATAAGCTGCGAATGGAATTCATGAAGACACGGTGAAGGAGTTTTTGGACAACAGTTTCCAGACTAATACTTGAACCTTCAGATAAGATCATGTCATATTGACAAAGACTCTTCATAATTCGTCAAAATTGTGTCTTCCCTTATGCAAAGGGTCTCTCAAAACCAGTGGAAAATTAAGATAATAAGAGCAAATGTATAGTGGAATAAAGACATCGGAAAAAAGCAGAAATCGAACATTCGTCTAATGATATGGAGAGGGAATAAGGGACTGATTTATAAATCCCTGGTTCTATATTTAATTAATATAAATAAAACCAAAATAGGTCAGCGATAATATACGAAAACTACTTGACATGCGTGCACTGATCCCATAAGGACTGGAAAAGGTCAAACGTTTTATGACTGGATAATTCATTGAATCATGAGATCACATCTGAAATCAGTCTGCTCAGTAACATTCCACCTGTCCAGGAGAGTTCCAGTAACCATTCCCCTTCCAGTAGAGGTTCCAGTTATCATACACTTTCAGCAGAGGTGCCAGACCATCCCATTTCCAGTAGAGGTTCCAGTACCATTCACCCTTTCCAGAAGAGGTTCACTGCTCATACAACCTCTCCAGCAGAGGATCAGTACAATTCCACCTTTCATCAGAGGTTTTTCTCAGTACATTCACCTGCCAGTCAGAGGTTCCAGTTGCCATTTCCCCGTTCCAGCAGAGGTTTCCCGTATCATTCAAATCCAAGCAGAGGTTCCACGACCATTCCACCTTCCAGTAGAGTCGTACCATTCCACCTACCAGCAGAGGTTCCAGATCATACACCGTTCCAGCCGTGGTTCCAGTACTTACCATTTAACCTTCTAGCAGAGGTTCCAGTACCATTCCACTTTCCAACAGAGTCACAGCAGAGGTTCACTACGTTCCACTTCAGCAGAGGTTCCAGTCCATTCCCCATTCCAGCCAAAATTACTATGCAGAGGTTCACTACCATTTCCACATCCAGCAGAGGTTCCAGTACCATTTCCCCTTCCAGCAGAGGACGGAAAACGCGCTCTCTGCTCCCTCGCTTAATCTGATTCATGTCTTAACTCTAATGAATTTCAAATCGAGCTAAATTAGGCTACGACGAAATACGTCCATATCTCCTCAATAAAAAGGGCGGAATTCGGAAAGGAAGCCAATTTGCAATTCAATAACGATCGAAAAATCGAGGATATAACAGATAAATTAGATTTGCTTCAGCAAACCATCAGGGCAAGAAGGCAGGGGTGGGAGAACCCCGGCTAAGTGTATATATGGCGCCTCGAGCGTATTCCAGAATTTATAACGCTGTATCATAATACTCCGGTGCAGACTATAGAGAAAGTATGCATGTTTTAACAATTTGATAAAAGTGTAAAAACATTTTCAATGAGAATTATATAGGCTCCTATCATAGAAACCCCATTAGCACAGACTAATAGAGAAATCTGTCCCTTTTTTAGAATTGGATAAAAGTGTTAAACATTTTCAATGAGAACTAATACGCTGCTATCATAAACCAACCCCAATGCACAGATAATAGAGAAAAAAATATAATTTTTTTCTAATTTGATAAAAGTGTAAAAACCTTTTCAATGAGAATTACACATGCGCTAGCATAACAAATCCAACTTGCACCGACAATAGAGCAAAAAATGCAACTTTTTTTTAATTGATAAAAGTGTTAAAACATTTTCAATGAAGAATTTATGTACGCGCTATCATAACAACCCAACTTGCACAGATAATAGAGAAAAAAATAAATTACTATTTTCTTCTAAATTGATAAAAGTGAAAAAGAATTTTTCAATGAGATTTATATACAGCTGCTGCTATTCATAGCCACCCAATTGCGCGATTATAGAGAAACATATTATAACCTTTTTCAGAATAGATAAAAGTAGAAATCAGAAAAAACATTTTCAGTAAGATTTATAACGCTGCTATAAAACAGTAGATTTCATGACTAATAAGAGAAAAACTATTTTTAATCGTGGGGATCTTTCTCCTGTCTGTATTCTCTCTATAATAGATATAGAAATATATTATAGATCGATAGATAGATAGATCAGATAGATAGAAGATAGATAGATTAGGCATTAAGATAGATAGATAGATAGATAAGATAGATAGATAATAATTATCACTATAAACTAAGGATGGAAATAATTCAAGTTATAAAGATCAATTTGGTCATCGAGAATAAGACAGCTATACTGATAAAGCTTGAAGGCTGAAATGGATAAACGATGATAGTCTAATAAAGAATAAAAAATTATATTATTCCCATGAAGTTCTTTAAAATGCTATAAAAAAAATCCACTTCAATAATGAAGGAAATATCACGATATTATCAAAATTATCATCCTCGTACATCAACAATCTCTATTTATGCAACTAACGGTGATTATAGTTAAATAAAATGAATAAATGAAACACTCAATTTCTTGCTTCAACTAATGGCGATTATATTCTTTTAAAAAAATACCTCAGTGAAACTCATTTTCTTGTCCTAACATCGTAAGAATTTTTATTGAAGCCTAATTTACCTATACATTTGCGACAATGGGTTTCGTATCCATGACTGTCACTTGCAGAAACAGGGAGCATATGATGTTTCAAGGATACGAGTGTATGTATTCATTTTCTCATTCATCTTCGCAAATATCAAGATTTTAATCTATCTAGACGTAATCTCTCTCTCTCTCTCTTCTCTCTGAAGGCAGTCATATATCATATCCATAAGAGGCGTCTTTTCTATATAGCCTAAATATACGAGTATGTTTCGCCCTTATATTTATCCAGGAGACAGAAAGAAATCCCGGATGATCTCGATTTACTGCCACTGATCCCTTTAAGCTCGCCAGCTTAAAAAGGTTGCGCGGGTATAAAAAAAAGGAATGTTATTTCTCTCTGAAATTATAATATATATATATATATATATATATATATATATATATATATATATATATATATATAAGTCATTATTACATTACCGTGATTCATATACATATACCGAGCTACAAATGTCCTTTAATATCTAATTCACTCTACCCGGGAATTAATATATTTTCATCATATGTTAACTGAGGGGGAATTTATTTTGCGATAATAGAATTGCCGGCCGACAGGCGCGAACCATCGATTCTCAAGTTCCAGGACTGGAAGTGAAGCCTTAGCCAACCCCGCCACCGCAAGAGATATAAGTTTACGCCGCCTCCCATCTCATATACCTGCCGCGCCGCGCTCAGGTATTTTTTGTTTTGGAGACTGCATCAAGCCCATCTCGTCCTCGGTAGCGTGGTAGTGCTTTTGCCGGACGTAGTCATTATATAAGTCATATCACATTACCGTGATTCAAATACATATATCGAGCTACAAATGTCCTTTAGTATCTAATTCACTCTACCCGGGAATTAATATATTTTCAAATATGTTTAACCGAGGGGGAATTTAATAAGCGATAATAGAATGGGCTTGATGCAGTCTCCAAAACAAAAAATACCTGATATTAAAGGACATTTGTAGCTCGATATATATATAATATATATATATATATATATATGTGTGTGTGTGTGTGTGTATATATCTAATATATATATATATATATATATATATATATATATATATATAGTAGTATATATATTATATATATATATATATGTGTGTGTGTGTGTGTGTGGTGTGTGTGTGTGTCTCAAGAACAAAAGGCCCATTAAAACACCCTGGTTTAATGGGCCTTTTATATTTGAGACGTATCCTGTTTTAACAGAAGAATTTCTTTGCGTGTGTGTATGTGTGTGTGTGTGTGTGTGTAACAGAGAGAGAGAGAGAGAGACTGAGGAGAGAGAGACGAGAGAGAGAGAGAGGAGAGAGAGAGAGAGAGAGAGAGGGGTCAGTGCTTCATTAATGTTTAAATCTGTGCATTTTAAGGATTTTCTCTGAATACTATTTTCATTTTCTCTTTTTTATTTTAGAAGGTATATCATTCAGATTCAGGCAGAATTTGCAATATTACTGCAAAAGGTCATAAAATATAACTTGCCAGTGATCCTCTTATAACTGTATTCATTGTTTTCTTTTTGCTAGAAAAAGATATCTGATATCTGGATTCAGGCAAAATTTGTAATATCACGGCAAAAGGTATCAATATATAACTTGTCAATTATCCTCTTATAAATGTACGTATTAAAGTCTCCTAAATTTTTATTTTTTAAATTTTTTGTTTTGTTTTACCTTTTTTTCTCATTAGGAATGATGATGAAAACGACCTGCTGAGTGAACTAGATTGACAGATAACGAAGTGAAATTAATTGTCATAAAAACGTCTCCTAAAGAATGTGATTCATAAGTGACTGTAAAGTCATCTCTGGGTTTCTTATTCTGTGACTCATTTAGACAGCAAAGATAAATAAAGATTAAGTAGTAGGATTGGACTGTATTATAGACTTTAGCCCCAAGGCCAAGCTCTGGGACCATACGAGGTCATTCAGCGCTGAAAAGGAAATGGACAATAAGAAGGTCTGAAAGGCGTAAACAGGAGGAAGACCTCAAAGCAGTTGCACAGGGAAACAATTGTTAGAGAGGTGGAAACAAAGTCAAGATGGAAGAAAGAGGCTTTACAGCCAGGGGCCGAAAGGAGGCTTGCAAAGAACCTTCAGCAATGCCTACAGTGCACCGCGTGAGGTGCAAGAAAGAATAAACCAACAGCAAAAGCCTTCCTTACTGACTACGTAGAAGGTAAGAGCCTATCAACATTAACTTAGTCTCAGGAAATTTCCAATTAAAGTACAATATCTATCGGGAATACAACAGTTATAAAAAGGCATTCCATACCACTGGTCTTTGGGCTTTATCAAAACCTACTCGTATCGACTTCAATGTTTTTTCATTTTTTATTTTTTACTACTATTATCAACATTATTACTGTCATTACCATAATTATGAAAACTATTTTTTTTATATTTCTTCGCTGAAATGAAATTCATTATTATTATTATTTATATATATATATTTTTTTTTTGGCTCTATCACAGTCCTCCAATTCGACTGGGTGGTATTTATAGTGTGTGGGGTTCCGGGTTGCATCCTGCCATCCTTAGGAGTCCATCACTTTTCTTACTATGTGTGCCGTTTCTAGGATCACACTCTTCTCCATGAGTCCTGGAGCTACTTCAGCCTCTAGTTTTTCTAGATTCCTTTTCAGGGATCTTGGGATCGTGCCTAGTGCTCCTATGATATGGGTACGATTTCCACTGGCATATCCATATCCTTCTTATTTCTATTTTCAGATCTTGATACTTATCCATTTTTTCCCTCTCTTTCTCTTCAACTCTGGTGTCCCATGGTATACGACATCAATGAGTGATACTTTCTTCTTGATTTTGTCAATCCAACGTCAACGTCTGGTCTATTTGCACGTATTACCCTATCTGTTCTGATACCATAGTCCCAGAGGATCTTTGCTTGATCGTTTTCTATCACTCCTTCAGGTTGGTGCTCGTACCACTTATTACTGCAAGTAGCTGATGTTTCTTGCACAGGCTCCAGTGGAGGGCTTTTGCTACTGAATCATGCTCTTTTTGTAACTGGTTCTGTGCAAATGCCGGACATTCGCTTGTTATGTGGTTTATGGTTTCTTTCATTTTTCGTATTGCACTTCCTACATATGGGAGAGATGTTATTTCCATCTATCGTTCTTTAGATATATCTGGTTCTTAGGGCCTGATCTTGTGCCGCTGTTATCATTCCTTCAGTTTCCTTCTTGAGCTCTCCCCTCTGTAACCATTGCCATGTGTCATCGCTGTCCGTCCTGATTTCGTTCCCGTCCACTGGACAGTGGTTCGATCCCATGAGGGGACGAAATTATTATCAACTAAAAAAAAATTCCCCTTCGGTACATATATGAAAATATATCAATTCCGAGGTGAGAGCTAATTAGATATTGAAGGACATTTGTAGCTCGAATGATTTATATGAATCACGGTGATGTGATAATCATTCATATATATATATATATATATATATATATATATATATATATATATATATATATATATATATTATAGGATCTAATGGTCACTTTTATCAGATACTATGTAATTGTAATAGCCACAATGCTCTCTTAACTACTCAAATTCTTTGGTCTTTTTTTTTTTTTATACACTTGTCACTACAAAGCCTTGAGATCCAACTTCAAGTAAATATGAAGAAATCAGTGGCCCTTTGGTGGGCTCGTTCCATATGAATGGGTTTCATCTTCTGAATAATAATAATAATAATAATAATAATAATAATAATAATAATAATAATAATAATAATAATAATAATAATAATAATGGGAAATATGTTAAACCATTAATAAGAGTGCAAAATATCTTATATATGCTGTGGCTTCTCATTCATCACTAATAAAAGAGGATATTTCAGTTATCGAATAGATTATGATTCCATCACAGTGAACATCAAGTCATGGCGTATACCTAATACTGGAGACGAAAAAACCAAATAACAAAACGTTATCTTAACAGTTAATAGACGACAAAAACTGAACTCTTGTTATTATTAAAAACTTCGTATAACGTAATTAACAAATGATTTAACACACAATAAAATAACAATTCAACTTATATTACATAAGATATGACAGTCTACCGAACGCATTTCGAGGCTAATCCTTCGTTATAATAGTAAGAAAAGTACTTAATGATCTGGGGTGGGGTGGGGAGGGGGGTGAATAAATAACCTTGTAAAAGTAAGGTTTTGGGGAAATCGAGAAGTTTTGTAGGTCGTTATGATGCTAGAAATATAATCATACCAAAGTTAAAATTTAATTCGCATCGAAACTTATCTTTCACATAATTATCTGCAAAAATAATCATACCACAGTTATAAAATGTAGTAATTCGCATCGAAACTTATCTTTCAACTTAATTATTCTAAATCAAATGTTGTAATTTTGATACGACACAGCCGTAATTTCATCCAGTCAAAAAGGAATATGTATCGTTCAACTTCAAAAAATTGAACTTGATAAGTATATTTAGGAGTTGCAGAAAAAAAGTTTAATTGAATGAACCTACCAGAGAGATAAAAAAAGCAGTGATGTTGCAACATCTGACTATTTAGATAAACCTTCAATTAAACTCATCAAGCGGTATACTGCTATACAGAAGACCACATCACAATTCATCAAAAGTAATGACAAATCTTTGAACGTTTCGCTAATATTTTTTCTCCTATAACGATGCTTCGACAGTTCCAACGAGCTGGGAAATTTCACCTTTTTGAATTCTCAAGCACAAAAATATTATACACAACGAAAGTTCCTACATAAAAAATAATATTTACACCGAATCTCAAATAACCCCGAAAACAAAATGCACGATTTTTTTTTTTTTTTTTTTTTTTTTTTTTTTGTTTTTTTTTTTTTTTTTTGCAAAAGGGAAGAAAGGAAAAAATAAGGTTTTCAATGTGTCAGAGATATTAAACGTCAGGAAAACACAGACATATGAGAAGATTTCTTTTCGGCCACCAATTAAAAATCGTTTTATATTTCTATCCCTATTTCAAGCAATCAATAGGACCCGCTATCTTTCATCGCTTCTTTTAAAACAGCACAATGACGGTTTAGCAATTTTCCCTCATCATCAACAGAAATGGCTGAAAAAAAAAAAATATGAACCAACCACATTCCACCAACAAGGAAAAGTTCGACAGCAAACGAGGAATATTTTCCCTTTGGACTAAACACATTTCGGCCTTTGTAAAGATAACGCTTTTATTACGGAACGGAACGGAAAACAAACAATTTTAAAAACATAAAACCTGACAACAATATTCTTCGTATGAATATAAAAAATTACGTTTGATCGAATTTACTAATATTTTTTTTATTTTTTTTGCCTTTCACTGTACCGTTCTTTATAGCATGTTTTATCTGATGTTTAAGCCAGATTAACCTTTGAAGTTTAAATTGGGCTGCGTAGTGTTTTATATATCAGAAGCGAAAAGGAAAATGAAAACATTCCGTTTAACTGATCTATTCTAGGACGGACTACTGCAAATTTTTATTTTTACATCACAAAATAAATATGTTCCAATTCCATTCAATACTTTTCCTTTCCTCTGAAAAGGCGTAATTTTTTGTCTCTTTATATCATCATTTATTATCATTAGGGGCCGAAAAGACGACTTCAAGGAACCTTAAGCAATACACAGAGCGCCACCGCATATGAGGGATTGGTAAGGAAAAAAAAATCATCAGAAAAAAATAAAAATATAAAATGAAATATTAAAAAGCGGACTAAACCAAACGCCAACTAAGTCACATTAGTCACAATGAAAAATAAAAAAAAAAAAAGATAGTCCAAAATAAAAAAAAAAAAAAAAAAAAAAAAAAAAAAAAAAAACAAAAAAAAAAAAAAAAAAAAAAAAAAAAAAAAAAACGATCAGAATTGATCCAACTTGGTGAGAAATCAGGAAAACTTCACCAAAACTAGTATTAAATCACTGATACTATCATGATCTTTTGATGCCTCGACTTTCCGTCGGTGAAGAAACCAAATCTAAGAACTGCAGAGCTCACGAAACGCTACGTTTGTTTGTTTGTTTGTTTGTATTGTGTTTTAACGTTACATGGAACCAGCGGTTATTCAACAACAGGACCAACAAACTTTACGTGGCTTCCGAACCACGTCGAGAGTGAACTTCTTCACCAGAAATACAAATCTCTCACCCCTCAAAGGAATGCCCGGGAATCGAACTGGCGGCCACCGGGATGGCAGGCCAAGACCAAACCGACCACGCCACTGAGGCGCTTACGAAACGCTATACAGAAGAGCAGAACCCGACCAGGTACTGAATGTCGAGATGAAGGAATTAAAAAAAAAATATTTTGTAAACTTTTTAATTTTTCTTTTAACAGGTTTCGAGCAGGTTGCTACTACCAGCGACTTATTGCCTTATGACATTGAACTTTTATCAGTGTTAACTTAACCAAGTATTGTCAAAAGCTATGTAACCTTGACTTCATCCATTCAAATCCTAAATGTATGGTGATGACGGTAGTAGAGCCTGTTGATTGATTGATTTACAGGTTTTAGGCAAAATGCCAAGCACTGGCGCAACTAAGGCCATTCAGCGCTGAAACGGAAATGAAAGTGAAAAGGTTTGAAAGGTGTAACAGGAGGAAACCTCAAGGCAGTTGTAGTATGAATCCATTGTCAGGATAGGATGGAAAGTAAGATGGAAGAAAGATCATATGAAAGGGGGTACAGTAAAAGGAATGAAAGTAGTTGCAGCTAGGGCCTAAGAAAGGGACGCTGCAAAGAACCTTAAGTAATGCCTACATTGCACCCAATGAGGTGCACTGTCGGCACTAAACCCTACGAGGAGTAGAGCCTGTTGAAAGATCTTAGTCAAAACGTGAAGCAAATCAGCCAAATGCTTTAGAATTTCTTCAGTCATTTAGCAAACCAGTGGAAAGTCGGGGCGTGTGTGAATGTGCTATTATCATGAGCAGTAACTATCCCGTACTTTATCATCAAGGAATGAGTTTGGCTTTTGGATTAGATAAAACGGGCGGTGCGTAAGCCTTTGTTACGTCTTCCATTGTCTTTGCATCATTATCTGCCACTCAGAACAGGTATCCGGCATGATCATTAGCATGGGAAAGATACGTCATTAGCGACAGAAAGACCCCAGAACAGGAATGATTCGAAATTGCTTGCATTTCTCTCAAGGAGACACGGCTCACTTTTGGAATTTGGAATATGTGTCAGATCTCTTGAGCTTCTGCAAGTTTACTGTTTCCTTTCTCTGAAAATTTTTTATATAGTGATTATGATATTTATCTATTTTATTGGCGATTTCATTCGCAACCATTTCTAATTTTTGTCTTTGCTCTATAATCAAACAAGTAAATTTGACAGTTTTTTTCCTTTAAATAACGAAATTGTTACTGAAATTTGAAATTAATACGTTAAGTTCCAGACCCTTGGAGGGTTAGTTATCTGGAATGGCCAAAATTCCCATAAACTTCGGAGAACTGGGAGTATAAGTACCTTGTTTCTACAGGCTTAAGCAGTAACATCAAAGACCACCGGATGCCTGGAAGGAATGGGTGCATTATATATATATATATATATATATATATATATATATATATATATATATATATATATATATATATATATATATATATACATATATATATATATACATATATATATACATATATATACATATATATATATATATATATATATATATATATATATATATATATATATATATATGTGTGTGTGTGTGTGTGTGTGTGTGTGTGTGTGTGTCTGTGTGTGTGTGTGTGTAAAGGTAAACGCCACGTAGGAATGATAACCACTGCTAAGTAAAGGACGTGAGTCGAAAGATCTTGCACTACTCCAGTCTTTATCTTTCCTTCGTGGCTTCATTCCTTTATTTATGTATTTATCACGTTCGAAACTTTCGTGTTTAAGTTATATATATATATATATATATATATATATATATTATATATATATATATATATATATATATATATATATATATATATATATATATATATATATAACATCCAGTTCAACCTGCATATTCAGGACCTACCTCTCCCTTCATATCTCTCACATAATGCACCCATTCCCTTCCAGGCATCCGCTGTTCTTTGATGTTACTGCTTAAGCCTGTAGAAACAAGGTATTCGTACTCCCATTTCTCCGAAGTTTATGGGAATTTTGGCCATTCCAGATAACTAACCTCCAAGGGGCTGGAACTTAACGTAATTAATTTTGAATTTTAGTAACAATTCCGATGTTTAAAGAAAAAAAAACAAAAAAAACCGTCAAATTTACTTGTTTTAGTATAGAGCAAAGACAAAATTAGAAATGGTTGCGAATGAAATCTCCTAAATAAATAGATAAGGAACCTTCTGAGGTTTCCCTCTCTAGATACTTTATAATACATATATATATGATTCAGAAATCACAGTAGATGCACGTGACTTCATGATATAAGCGAATACCACAGGAAAAATAATAGGCAGAAAATTCGTACCGAGAGTTTTCGTCTTTAATGAGATGTTGTCGAGGCACAAAATTGTCTCATTAAAGGACGAAAGCGCTCGGTACGAATGTCTGCCTATTATTTGTCCTGTGGTATTACCTTATACATCACATACATATTCAGTGAATCTGGTTGTTCTCGGCTTAGAACAGTGATTCAGGGATCAGTGGGTGAACGTGAAAGATCTTTGTCGAAATACAAACTATATGAAAAAAAGTGACTAAAAAGTCACAATTGCTAATATTTGGAAACAAAAACCTTCCATCACGAACCATTCTATCTAAAACAGATAAATCTCTGGCAGAAGCAGACATCCATACCGCAGCACAGTATTCTAGCCTGGACAAATGAACTATAACAGGTTGCTTTGCTAAAACTTTCATTTGTGTCTCAAAAGTAAGATGTGATTCAAAAGGTACTAGAATAGTTAAGGCTTCAGACTCATTCAGCAGAACCTGAAGGAGAGGATGGGCTGGAAAATATGTATGAGATCTGCTAATCAGAGGCGTTTATCGTTTACTGGCGTTC